>NC_034605.1:13117841-13145912 GCF_900095145.1 Mus pahari
AGAGAGAGAGAGAGAGAGAGAGAGAGAGAGAGAGAGAGAGAGAGAGAGAGAGAGATTTGGGACTCACTGAGCAAGATAACAAGAAACAAGAGTCAAAATAAGAAAAATATGCACTGAGCTGCCTGAGACCCTAATTGCATTTGCAGTTGAAATAAAGTGTTTCTGACACTCTCTAAAGGGTGGCACAGGAGTTGGGGGGCAGTGCTCTCTTCTCTACCTCATTCTCCTGCCTTCTCCTCATTGTCACCGGAAACTGAAGTCACTGTTTTTGATAAGATTTTGATTGCTTGTTTGTATGGAAGGATTAAAAGCTATGAACTTCTCACCATGTCTCCCAATCTACACCCTGAGCCACCCTGCAGGTGATCCTGATCTGGAAATGGCTGTAAGTTTTCTAACCTGGGAGTAGCCAACAAATGGTAAAAATAACTACGGTCATATGTGGTATGAGTGATTGTGGCTAAGAATAAAATGGCCAGCTCCCTGTCTTTAGATGTCCAATTTCTATGTGTAATGATTCTACATTGAAATTTTCTACAAATGGAAATTTTCCTCATTTTATTAAGAATTAGCAAGATTTTGGCTTCCTCTTTTACTATATGTATTTAAATATATGTGAATATGTAGACAGTTAGATCTCCATTCAGATTTACTTGGTATGGGAGAAGTACAAATTACTTACAATTGGAAAGCATTTGTTTAGAAGTGTTAGCTCTGAGGAGGCAGAGGAACAACAGAATCAGTGACTGGTTAGCAGAGCACAGAGGTGGCTGAGGGGCCAGTCGGCCTGGCTTCACTGTCATAGGAAAGATGCAGGGAAAGCAGAGACATCTGAATCCTAAAACGCTATCTTTTGCAGCTCCTTTAACTTTAGGTAAGTAACTTCAGTGTACACCCTCAGTCACTCCCCTCAGTGACTCTTAGGATCCAGACAAAAATATAGACTATTGCTTCTTAAAAATACAAGTGAAGTTTAAACAATAGTCTGTGTGGGTCTATACCTAATATCAGACTGTTCACTTCATTGTTGAAATTTCAATAAGCAGCTGAATTCAACTGGACTCCACTGGAAAAACAGCATGGCAAAATTGGAAGAAACCCATTTTAGACTGTTGGCACAAGGGGAATTTATCAAAAAGCCTTAATAACACTTTTGGGGAATATTTCATTCCTTGCCAATTCTGAATTTAAATGGAAATTGCTAAAAGTTCTGTTGCACTATTTTTTTAAATTTATTTATTGTTTTTAACACTCCATATTTTATCCCCCTCATCCACCTTCCTACAGCTCCACATCCTCCCCACTCCCCTGTCTCCACATGGATGGTCCCATCCCCACCCTACCTGACCTCTAAACTCCCTGGAACCTCCAGTCTCTTGAGGGTTAGGTGCATCATCTCTGAATGAACACAGACCTGGCAGTCCTCTGCTGTATGTGTGCTGGAGGCCTCCTATCAGCTGGGGTATGCTGCCTGGTTGGTGGTCCAGTGTTTGAGAGATCTCGGGGGTCCAAATTAATTGAGACTGCAGGGTTGCTCTCCTACTGGGTTGCTCTCCTTCTCAGCTTCTTTCAGCCTTTCCCTAATTCAACCACAGGGGTCAGCTGCTTCTGTCCATTGGTTGGATGCAAATATCTGCATCTGACTCTTTCAGCTGCTCGTTGGGTCTTTTGGAGGGCAGTCAATGATAGATCCCTTTTTGTGAGCGCTCCATAGCCTCAGTGATAATGTTAGGCCTTGGGACCTCCCCTTGAGCTGGATCCCTCTTTGGGCCTGTCACTGGACCTTCTTTTCCCCAGGATCCTCTCCATTTCCATCCCTGTAATTCTTTCAGACAGAAACAATTATGGGTCACAGTTGTGAATGTGGGATGCCCCCCTCCCTCACTTGATGCCCTTGTCTTCTTGCTGGAGGTGGGCTCTATAAGTTCCTTCTCCCTACTGTTGGGCATTTCATCTAAGGACCCTGAATCCTGAGAGTCTCTCACCTCCCAGGTCTCTGGTGTATTCTGGAGGGTCACCCTATCCTTCTACCTCCCAAGGTTGCCTGTTTTCATTCTTCCTGCTGGCCCTCGGGCTTCAGGCTGTTGCATTATTTTATACATGATTTCGAAGAGTGCCTCAAGATCCAGCATTGGTTACTCATGATTTCCATGATAAGTGCATGCAGTTTTGTTTAAGTAATTATTTGTGACTTGTCATAAATAAATGGATTTAACTAATTTTATATTTTAACTGAATTGACTAATAAAGGACAAAACTGATTCTATTTTTCTTTTGACACTAACTTTCCTTGGTTTGTGGTATTCAGTACCTTTAGATAGGAATAATTTTTAGAGTCTTCCTATTTTTACCCCAGGCAGGAGTACAGGTTAGACAGCTGTGTTTATGAGAATTATGACCACCATACTGTCTTATTCAGAAATTTCTTTTGACTAAAATTCATTATTTGCCACAAGTCTCCTTTTAAAAAGCCACTTTATCAATAATACATTTTTTCCAGATGGCATATAAGGATAGCAAATATTTTTCTTATGATATATAGTGTCACTCAATGTTTGATAAAGGTATTGGTAGTAAAATATATATCTATATACACACACAAGGGAACACACACACACACAACATGTATCATGCTTATTATAGAGCCCTATAAAAATCTCAGGAAATAGCAAGACTTACTGTAGATTAGTCTGTTATCTATACAGTGTATAAGATGGTTGGCTCAATTTATGCATTGAGTTTAGAGCATCCACTGTTTTTTTATTGTTTTTATCTCTTGACTGTATTTTTTTTCCTCTCATATTTCAAGTCAAAATGTAAATGGAAGACTTGGGCCCCTTTAACTGTGTTAAGTCACACTTGCTTTTAACCTCCCTGAAAGGTGAAATTGCTTTTTGCTCATTTGTCACTTTCCAGCCACTTTCTTTTAAACATCACTAGCAATTATCACGCTGAAAGAGAAATAATATTCTCTCTCCCCCTTTCCAACCTGTCCACATTAAAGACTGAGCGGTTAGGAAGGAGTTTACATTTAACATCTTCCTTCTAAGAAGACTATGAGCAGCCAACGCAAATAGGACTGTTGAATGAAACTGCCACAAAGGTACGATGTTCAGGCAGTGCTGGTAACACGGGCGAGACAGAGGTAGTAAGTTTCCCAGCACCGAAGATATTTAAACATAGATGACTTGTGGTCTTGACTAGTTCAGTGACGAGAAAGAGAGGGAGAGGGTTCTAGAGGGAAGGGGAGGGGGAGAAGAGGGAATGGGGGCTGGTGGGGGGGATGGGGGGAAGGAGGAACTGGAAAGAGTAGAGGGAGGGCAAACTATAATCAGGATATACTGTATGAGAAGAGAGTCTATTTCCAATAAAAGGAGGAAAAACCACTCTGGATGGCTGTCCCAACTCTTTAAGGTCTGAAGTTTTACTGTGTGTAACAAAGCCAGCCGTGAGTTGGGGCTCAATCTAAGCCCCCTATATGTCTTGTGGTAACCAGCACGGGTAGAAGTCGGGCGTTCAGCAAGTGCTTCCTTGGCAGGGGTGTGTAACAAATGTGGCTCAGTGCACTGGTCTGAATAGTTCAGAAATTCAGAACTGAAGGAGAGGCTAGGTGAGGTGTGCATTTCCTGATGCCCTAAGACACTCTTGAAGGCTGTGGGGACTGAGTAAGCTTAGAGGCCAATTACCTGCCAAGTAAAGGGAAAACTGAGCCAAAGGCCTGATATCTGGGAGGGATTTGCACACAGACAATGAGCATTCTTCACTGGATCAGGGTTCCCCCCAACATCAATTTTTATAACAAGGTTGAATATATATTTTGTCTTGTTTCTACTCCAGCTACAATCACACTCAAACTGTCATGAAAGGTAATAACCAAGATATTCTCAAGCCACGACACCCAGTGGGACAGCATCTTTCCCACTGGCAACTGAGTGGTGTGAAAGTCAGCTAAGTCCCCTCTACTTCAGTTTGATGGTGGGAAGGGAGATATATTATCTGTAAGGTGGGTGAATGAATTAAGAATGTGTGAGTATGTAACACATAATATTAAGCCAGTAGAAAATGATGGATGAGTGGAAGATTTCTTTCTCCTTCCTAGTGCTGATCTGATTGCTATCCCATAAATGTCCTAACAGGGTGGCTGCAACAGGATGCAGAGCTCATTAGATATATGACCTTAGATGAATCCTAAACATTGCTCTCCTAACCTAGCAAATGAAAAGAAAATGATCTGCCTCGTAAGGCTGGTGTAGGAAATTATATAAATCACTATATGTGACTCAAAGAGATCCATTTCATCAGTAACTCATACTCAATAAATATTAATTTGGAATTATATTATGTACTCCAACTGACCTGAAAATATAAGCCTAGAGAAAGCAAACAATGGGGTGGTTCTTCATAAGGTCTCAGCTGAATAAAGCATGCCTTAAGCCACATTCACTTAGCTTTTATAAATGCCACTTTTGTATTAATGCTGAAAGATTTATTTGACACCGAGTTACTCAAATATATGTACTCTAAGCATTTAAATTAACTTCTTGTCCCATAGTCTAAATGGGGAAATATGTCATCTTTTTTTTCAAACAATCAGGTCTCATTGTTAATTCAAAAGTTAATGACATTTTGAGACTATTTCCCTATATTGAAGTGTAATATCTTCATCTGTCCTCGCCTCTCCCAGCATGATTAAAGGTTGCTTCATTTATATTGGCTGTTGGATTTGACAAGGTAATTCAAGAACTATCATGGCAATGAATGAGATTTGAAACTGCAACATTCCATTGTGAGAAAGTTTCCTCCGGGCTGAAAGATGACCTTATCCATTTTCTTCTGGTCAGCCAATGGTCGCGATTGCCCCTCAGCCCTCAGTCCTCATCAGATGCCAAAAGCAGCTTTAACTATCTGTGCTCACCTGCAAACACTTGCTATGTTTTTCCATGTCAAACAAATGAATTTGCCAAGTTTATGTCTCCCTTTCTACCTAGAATTCCTGATGTGAATATCTTTATGGAAGCAAGAAAAGGGGCATCATGAAATATTGGAGAGCAGTAGAGGCCCTCTTTGGCTTAAAATCAGAAACCACCCATAGGTTAGCTTATTGAGGAAGCAAATTATTAAGAATAATTGTTTGACTTTATATGACCCAGCACAGGGAAAGGCCAGGGCCAAGTAGTGGGAGTGGGTGGGTAGGGGAGCAGGGGTGGGTGGGTGGGGGGGTATAGGGAACTTTCGGGATAGCATTTGAAACGTAAATAAATAAAATAAAATAAAATAAAGAATATAGAACCACAAAAAAAAAGAAGGCTAAAGAAGATTACCAAGAGCTCAGCACCAGGTTGACCTACACAGTAAGTGTCAGGCTAGCCATGGCTACATTGTCTTAAAATAAACAAACAAACAAACAAACAAACAAAAAGAATAATTGTTTGATATATCACCCTATAAAAATGCCACTTAAGAACTGAATAAAATTTAAATTCCCTGTACTCATGCACAATGAAGTGTTTGAAACACATTTTGATCACTGTCATATTTTCTTCTCTATTGCTGTTATGAAATGTCATGATCAAAAAAACTTATAAAAGCCAGTATTTAATTGATTTTATGGGTTTAGAGGGTTAGAGACCATGATGGCACAGCAAAGGTATGGCTGTAGGAATGCTGAGAGTGCATGCCTTCATGCTAAAAAAAAATGTCAGAGAGGTATACTAGAAATGGCATGGAATTTTTGAAACCTGAGCCCAGCCTCAGTTACCTCCACCCCAACCAGACCACACCTACTAACCTTCCTAATGCCTACTGGCCCCAAGGCTCAAATACAGGAGCCTATGAGGACCATTCTCACACAAATCACCACAATAACCAGAAAGGACCTAACACTCTAGCTCAGAGTTGTTAGGAACTGAATATGTAGACTCAGGACTCCAGACTTGCTGCAGTCCTGGGTCTTCCTCCTGAATGTTGGTACTGTTCAATGCCATCCAGCTTATGATAACTTCTAGCTTTTGATGTGTTTGAGTTTCCTTGTTAGATTCCCAGCTGTCCTTCACTGAAGTCAAGGATTGTCATTTGGATAAGACTGGCTAATCAGCGCGTGCACGGTGGTTATAAATATGTGCTAACATGCTCAGCCTTTATGTGAGTTCCAGGATCTGGATTCTGGTCCCCCATGCTTGCACAGCAAGTACTTTAACTCACTAAGAAATCGCACCATCCCCCAAATGAGTTGTTTTATGTACAATTATTTTAATACTCCAAAACTCTAAGTTGAGGTAATTGTTTAAGCTATAAAAATCTTCACAGTATAAAGGAAAACATATTTGCTTTTCAAGAGTATCCTGAGTTTCATTAAGCCTGCATTTTCTACCAGTAATCAAGATATACAAAGCACGGTGTGATTATAATTCTAATCAAGGAAGAATGTCATAATTAAAGACTGAAACTCATGACAAACGGTACTCCTCATCTTTTCTTGTTCCTAAACTGTCAAGGGAACACATTTCAGTGATTCTGTATAAATAGGATTTACATCATTGCTAGCCGATAAATGAACTGTCATGTACCTTATATCAAAAACATAGGCATCACAGGGAAAAAGCCCATAATGTGACAGGGGAGGTAGCTGAGTTAGAAGAGTACCAATCCAGAATTTAGAAGGTCCTAGGTTTGATCCCCAGCACTGGAAGGAACAGGCGTGGTGGTGCACAGTTGAAATCCCAGCCCTGGGAGGTAGACCTAGAAAGAGCCAGAAGTTCAAGGTCACCCTCAGTCACATAACAAGATTAAAGGAATCCTGGAGTATATGAGATCCTGTACAGGTAAGAAAGTAAATGGCTTATATGGCAGTATCTCGATCTGTGCAGTGCACCTGTATCTGTAGAAGACAACACAATTCTCCAATAAATTTCAAAGCTTTAAATAGTTCATATGTATAAATAATAGAACATTGTTTTCATGTACAAAATAGTATTCCCTTAAGGGTCAAAGTTAAACAAAATGGACAAAATTGGAATTATTTTTTAAAAACTAGTGAGGTAACCCAATCACAAAAGAAGTCACTAGAAATGCACTCACTGATAAATGGATATTAGCCCAGAAACTTAGAATACCCAAGATACAATTTATAAAACACAAGAAAACCAAAAAGCAGGAAGACCAACTGGTAGATACTTCATTCCTCCCTACTGCTTGTGGACGTTGTACATCGTGGTGCGCACTAGGCTCCGCACCACGATGTACAACGTCCACAATGGGAGTGGGTGGGTAGGGGAGCAGGGTGTGGGGAGGGCATAGGGGTCATTTGGGATAGCATTTGAAATGTAAATGAAGAAAATATCTAATAAAACAATTAAAATAAAAACATATTACACATATGTATGTATAAATTCATACTAAATATGTTCAAATATTACACATCCTCAAAATTTCCTTCCAAGCATCATGGTTGACATTAAGAACAGCATTACCTGTGATGGCTCTCGTGATGCCACCTGTGCGAAACTCCCCCACAATAGGGTTTCTTCATACTTTTAGTATGAAAAAGTTAATTCAGTCTGTTGTCATTTTTTGGTTCCCATTCTCAGGCTTGCTGTTCCTCTAACCTCTGGTGAACTGTTTTCTCACATTTGTATGCTGCAAACCCATTATTCAGTAAGAAGTTATACATGATAAAGGGGTGACTGTGTTCACCAAAGAAAGCTCAGAGCCAGATGGAAAGGATTGTGTTGATGTCCCTGTGTGGACCTTGCCTCAGCAGTTTTTATACTACACAGTTACCTTGATTCCTGTTTTTTATCAGACTTTGAGTTTCTGCAGAAGGTTCTGGATGGTTCTGTTTTCTAGATAAGAAGCCCTTCGATAAATGGGGTGCTTTGATAGAAACACCACTGATTGTGCAAAGATGAAAACACAGGATCAGAGAGAAGCTACCGTTTGCCTACAGAGAAATTTGGAGGAAGATAAAAGGGACCCAATAGACAAAAATGGAAAGTGACTGAATAATGCTTTTATTCATTTTTATCCTTTCTTTACATAAAGATCATGTGTATTGTATATGTTCATGTTTGTGTGTGTGTGTGTGTGTGTGTGTGTGTGTGTGTGCACCAGCAAAGGTACAGTGGTGGATGCCTGTGTGCAGGAGCATATGCAAATGTGTATATGAAAGTATTTTCAGGCCTGAGGTTTATATTAAGAGCCTTATTTGATTGCTCTTTCACATTATTGTGTTGAGGTAGGACCTGCCAGTCAAACCCAGAGCTCACTGAGATGACTGGTCTCACTAACCAGCTTGCTCCAGGGATCATCTGTATCTGTCTTCCAAAACTGAAACTAGGGTTCATCCACCACACTCACTCAGCATCTATCTGTGCATGGGGATCTAGACACCAGGTTTTGTGCTTGTTCAGCAAACTCTTTTTCCACTGATGCCCTCTCCCCAGCTTCTATGGCTGTTGAATCTACAAGAAAGCATGCAGCTTATTCACTCTAGGGAATCTGCTAGAGAAATGAATGGAGAGAAAGGTGGGATGCTTCAAGTCCAACATAAGAATGTCCAACATAGGAAAGCTCCCTATGGGGGGAAGGAACACTGCAACCCAGCTACCAAACAAGGTAGAAAACCTCTGGGAGGAACTTAGTCCTCCCTAAGGCAAAATTTGAAGGCAACGCATTCAGGTAAGCACAGCAGTCTAGTCCCAGCGCTCAGCTATCTCAGACAGAAATTCCTTGGATGTCTCTCACCAGCTAGAGTCAAAATATACCTTTGAATGCCAACTACATTTTCTGACGGGCTACCATAGCAAATTTAGTATTCCATTCACAGCATTTTGCACATAAACTCCAAAACCTCTATTGAATGAATTACATGATAAACATTTCACTCAGCAACATGTTTCAAATAATGAGCAGATATAACTATTCTCAAGTAACCTCTTTAAAGTATGTGTGTATTTACACCTTGGCATTCAAAACTG
The DNA here is from genome assembly GCF_900095145.1 of Mus pahari. Taxonomy (NCBI): domain Eukaryota; kingdom Metazoa; phylum Chordata; class Mammalia; order Rodentia; family Muridae; genus Mus; species Mus pahari. Next base: position 13,126,817 of record NC_034605.1, read on the forward strand.
ACAGAAGCGAAAGGCATTAGTACATGTAAGGTAAATTTAGAACTGTAAAAATGTCACAAACTAGCATTCATTATGCTCTCTCTCTTTCTCTCTTGCTCTGTGTGTGTGTGTGTGTTTGTGTGTGTCTGCATGTATGTTTGTCTGTGTGTCTGTATATGTGCGTGTTTGTGTATCTATGTGTATCTGTGTGTAACTGTATGTGTCTGTGTGTGTGTCTGTGTGTGTCTCTGTGTGCGTGTCTGTATATGTGTGTGTATCTGTGTGTCTGTGTATCTGTGTGTAACTGTGTGTGTCTATGTGTGTGTGTCTGTATGTGTGTGTGTCTATGTAGGTCTGTGTGTTTGCATGTCTATGTGTATCTTGTGTCTGTGTGTCTATGTGTGTGTGTGTGTGTGTGTGTGTGTGTGTGTATGTGTGTGTAGTTCAGATCTTGACATCAGAAGCCTTTCTCAGTTGCTTTTGACCTTATTTTTGAATCAGTTTCTCTCGCTGAAGCTGTAGTTCACCTTTTCTGCTAGACTGACTGACCAGCTTATCTTCACCCAACCCATATCGATGGTATTGCCATGACTGGCATTCTCTACTTAGGTACTAGGACTCGAATTCAGGTCCTTGTGTTTGCAAAGAAAGCAATTTACTGGCTGAAGCATCCCCTCATACTTGATAATAATCATTTACTTTCTGATTTCACAAATATGTTTAACATTCATGGGTTCCTAGAGGATGCTTAAGCATATGCCCATTTTCAAGGGTATACATGAAAACTAGCTTCTACAATGCAGATTGCTTTAACTGCACTCAGTTCCAACAGTGAGTGAGCTAGAATGAGAATAGAATAGAAAAATGACAAGGGGTTTGTTTTAGAAAGTAGCCACTGATTTCATGAAAAGCTCATTAGAGCTAGTTAATTAATGAACATTTGCATGTGTATATGCTTTCAGCTAGTGACTACTGTATAATCTACAGCCCATAATATCTATAAACCAGACAATTTATATAAATGGTATCTTGCTTATAAAGTTCTTTAAGAAATTTGAGATGTTACAGTGGCCATAAGTTGAGCATATAAATGTTGCTGAATGTATGGTAATACTTGCCTAACTTGTTTCCAGACACTTATGCCTGGAGTAACTGTAACTTACAATCCTTAGGAAAGAGCAAATGCTCAATGGTAAGAAAGACCAGCTGGAAGGAAGAACTTTTAAGTATGTATTTTGACTGAACTCAGACAGAAACTGAGGTAGCAAGAAGTAAGGAAAAGGGGGTTCATTTTTTAAAGGAATAGTGGAGCTAAAATCACTTTTGTTCCCTGTCAACATGAATATGCATAAAATTTAGAACTATGCCTCTGCTGGTGTTTGACTTAGCCAACTGTGTCTCTATGTGCTGGACCTATAAATGTACATGTGTGCATGCATGTGCAAATGTGTGCACATCTGTGCACACTATGTGTGTGCCTGCAAATATAACTATATCTGAACTGCTGGGTGAATAAAATCTGTGTTGCTTCCATTCGTAGAACATTTAACACCATTAAATTTACACTGGTTTTTGAACCTAGGGATAGTTTAGATATTAGCTAACAACAACCATGCATCTCAGATTTATAACTTTGAAATTCATTAGTCTTTTATTATGATGTACTTCAGCTCTACTGCTGTCATCTTTGAAGGTAGCATTGTAAAAAGCAGATGCCTCTCGAAGATTATGTCCACCGGCACCTCTTTGTAAGAGTTTCGAGAGAAAGGTGACAATTTTTCATGAGTGAACCATTGTTATTTAGAATTTCTGCATTTCCAAAGCACTCAGGGCATCTGATTATACTCAACGATTTATTTTACAAGCTAGCATTTGGAGTTATGTATCCTCCTTAATACTGACATGTACAAATAGAGAAAATGTTTTACTACTATATCTCAATGTACTGCTATCTGAGAAAAAAAGTCTGTTCAAAAGATACCAAGTATCCTTCTCCTCTCTCTGCACCTATTCAGTCTCACCACTGTTTATCTATGTTCCTTCCCTACATTTGTACCCTATGACCAAAAATTGCCTCTCACTTCTTGGAGTTAGAAGTCTATCCTAAGCATCAAAGAATGATAAGATGGGACCATGGATGTTCCATGAAAGTTTTACAATACAACTTTAACGTTTCTATGGCAAAAAAAAAAAAAAAAAAAAAAAAAAATAAAAAAAAAAAAAAAAAACCTGATAAAAAAAAATCAAATTTGCATTTTAATATATATCACCTCCAACCACCCAGCTCAGAGTCACTGTCAGCTAGTTAGACACAAATACTCAAATAGGTCTGCAGAATAAAGCCACTTCTTATNAAATTGCCTCTCACTTCTTGGAGTTAGAAGTCTATCCTAAGCATCAAAGAATGATAAGATGGGACCATGGATGTTCCATGAAAGTTTTACAATACGACTTTAACGTTGCTAAGGCAAAAAAAGAAAAAAAAAAAAAAAAAAAAAAAAAAACAAATGAGCAATTGAATATATATCACCTCCAACCACCCAGCTCAGAGTCACTGTCAGCTAGTTAGACACAAATACTCAAATAGGTCTGCAGAATAAAGCCACTTCTTATGATCTATATGTAAATGATACATCTCACAAAGTGTATAAAATAGCCCATGAAGCCCTTTCCCATAAACACGCTGACAGAAAGGTGACGGACAGCTACATAGCCATCTACCTGTTGTGCAGCACTTATCACACACTGAAGTTACTTCTCTCTTTGCACGTATATGATCTGTCCTGACCCTCACTTGAACACAAGCATCACCTTCAGGAAAGCCCCACAATTACAATGATTTCTGGCTGAGAGTGGATTTTTTTGTTTTTTTGTTTTTTTTTTTATTTTTTATTTTTTTGGAATACTTGGTTTATATATGAAAAAAATTAGTTGTCTCTTATTTCTTTATTGACAAGCATAAAAAACAAGGCCTAGTGCTGTTAATAGGATATATCCTATCTGAAGTGCTAATCATTTGGCTAACTAAATCCTGAGAAAAACAAAATGCAGCAAGCAGAAGTTCTGGGATGAGCACAGGGGCAAAGAGAAAACAGAAGCTCAAAGTGGGGACACTGAGCAAATAAAGACATGAATGAGGTTAGCCGACATTAGAACTATTCTCTTCCAGAGTCTTCTTTGTCACATTCTGTGTCTCTTTGCAATGTATCTGTTACTCCTCTGAGCAATCAGTGTAGATATTTTCATGGTAATGCCTTTTATCAGTGCATATTACTTGTGCATCACAGCAAGTTTGTCTTTCTAGTCTCTGGGGAAGTCATAGAATAATTATGAGCAATACCTAAACAGAATCCACATTGCCTTGTACATTTGCTACCTTAGATTTTCTAGCAAGTTCAAGAATGTGACATTTCCCAATGTCTTCTCTGGCAAGTCCCCAAACAAACAACAACAAAAACCAACCCAGTGCTTTGTAACAGGCGGCTTTGGGGTATCAAGCCTATAGATCATTAGAAAAAAGGAATTGCATATGGGGGTAGGACACTCTGGGGAAGCTCTATAAAGGAGGAGATGTACCTGTGGAAGCATTTGCAGATAGCCAGAGCAGCCAAGTCAGCACTAGAATGACCTCACTGAGACATGAATGACAACTTGTTGGAGGTGGAGGCAGCTGTGCTTTGAGTCAAATGGCAGAAGACAATGTTGGAAAAAAAGAAGTGAATAGGATCCAAGTATAGACAGCAGGAGTGCCAGCTACAATGAGCACATGACTGTCAGTCCTAGAGGAGCCACACTCTAAGAACAAACTCAAAATTGCTTTAGAAAGAGCGTTTAGAGTAACAGACAGAAATCCCATGTTCTAGGCCCAGGCCACTCACCAGGGTGTCTGCAGAGTGGGCTTCTCTGGACTGTCATTGTCTCTTTGAAAAGAAAGTGGACTGACTGACCCAGGAAACCGCAAAGCCCTCAGATAAAACAATCTGAACTTCCTGAACTAGAAGGGAAAAATGTGTTATTCCTGGATTCTTGGGTTGATCAGCACATTCGAAAGACTGGCTTGAGTCAGTTCCTACTGTGTGTTCTCTTGAAGGCAATGTCCCTGTTTCAATAATAGCATCTTCATTTTGGCTCATTGTGAAACCCCAAGGAGAGGAGTCTCTTTTTTCCTATCTCCTACTATATACTTGTCAGTTCTTAAGTCTTTCCTGAAACAAAATTAATTCCGATACATGCACCGCCTCCACACGGAAGAAAGCACCATGAGCTGATCTGGGATTAAAACCTCAATGTGCAGAAATTCTAATGAGGTACCTCAAAGTGTATAGAAAAACCTAAGTGACAATACCTTGTGCCTGGCTTGGAGGTGGCCCCAGGATTAGAAAAGGAACAGCAGAGGAAAAAAAAAAAAAAGATTGTCTTAAATTCATCTTTAAGGGCTGCAGAAAGTGATTCAATGCTTTAGAGCAGAGCACAAATTTTGGTTCTTTGTGCATCCACATGGCAGCTCGCAACTATCTATAATTCCAGGTGCATGGGATAAGAATCCCCCCTTTTGGTCTCTTCAGGTACAAGATGTATACCTGGTACACATACATATGAAGAAATTCTCATTTACATAAAATATAAATGAATAAAATTTTCAATTCATTTCCTTTTCTGGGTCTCCAGAATAAATGTTCACCAGTGAAGGTTTGCATCCCTTTCAATTCATAAAGGTGCTTGTAGTGGGGCTAGAGACATGCCTGCTGGTAAGAGTACAGTTGCTCTTTCAAAGGACCTGAGTTTAGTTCCCGCCACCCACATTGTGGCTCGCAACCACACTCACCTGTAGCTCCAGTTCCAGGAGATCGGACTCCTGCTTCTGACCTCCATACGAACCCACACATTCACATTCACAGCTTAAGATAAAATGTTTGTAAATTGCTAGTAGTACTTGATTCAACATATAAGATACCATGCTAAACTAGTTCAGTGTTGGGATTAGTTCCCTCTACTCAGACTGTCTTCCATAGGCAGAAACTCATTGCATTCCACGTATGTACAAAATAAAACAGAAATCCAGAGCGGCCGAGACCCACAAGTGAAATGAAGAAGAGTGTCAAGAATACATTTCTGTTACCAACAGCCAGAGAAGAAAAATCCATAATTAAATTATTTTTATGATGAAAAAAAAATGTTTGTCTTCCTTATGCTGAATAGCGGCATATTAACTTCCTCCCTGTGCCATCACAGTGGTGGAATTCTAAAATGTTTTGAAAACATTCCTTAGAGCCACACAACAATAATTAACAGCCTAGCAAGTGCTGAACAGCAAGCAGCTGATAATAACGCAGCCCAATGTCGGCAGAATGCAATTAATCACGGCAACTACCCATCGAGAGGAGAATTTATGCTCAGTTATGCAACGCTGATGAGGCTGCTCTTGGTCTTTTCCAATATATGTATTAAGTGTGTTTTAAGCATACCAAGAAAAGCGGAAGTGGAACATGGAGAGCTAGATTTATTCAAGTTTTTCCCATCCCTTTATGCATTTAATTTACCAGTGTTCTCCCAGGATAGCTGTATCTTGGTTACTCCCAGCTGCCTATACTCCTGATCAGTCCACAGATGAGAGGAACTGGAATCCAGACTATTTACAGAGTGATAGACAAGAGCCTTCGTTGCACTTCTGGATTTCCTAGCTTGGAAAGGGCTGAAAGGAATGGCCTGGATGATTTAGGACAGTGATTGATCTGTCCATGGGGCTGATGAGGGATGCAGGGAGAATGATAGCCTAATGCCTCAATAAGTTCTCTCTTCCTGGTCACTTCCCACTGGACTTACCTACTCCACACTCCGTGACACTCAAACGAATTTCTAACAAGAAAACACATAGGAATTGAACACTCCGCAAACATCAGTCAGAGTAAATATACTCACCATATGAATGAATGAATCAGAGCTCCAACCTGTAACAAGAAAGTGTTTGCTGATGGAGGTGGCTAGTGCCTTGGGATGTGGCCAAGAGTAACGATCCTGTCTCCTTTCAAGTGTTTGTTGATAATATACACAAAAATATTGAAGTGAATTAGTCATCATTTTAGACGTAGTAAGAACTTGTCTGTTCCAGGTTCATGTTTCTTCCTCATGCAATGAACAGATAAACTCTAGCATTGTTTAATTTACCATCACTTCATTCCTTACCATTAGGATGGTAAGGAATGAAGTGAAGTAATTTAAAAGTTGAGGATAAAATTAATGGTGGGCTATTGTCACTGCTAGAGGATCTTAGTGTAATGAAAAGAGAAAATTTTTTTTATCTGAACATGATGTGACAATTGGCAAACAGGCAGGGCCGGTAGCTCAGTCTGTAGTCTGGGCCATGCACGCACTAAGACCTAAGCTCAGCCCACAGAATCTACATTTCAAAAGTCAGATATGGTGACACTCACTTTAAATCCTGGCAATGCATATCTAACAGCTTATTGGGCATCCATGCTCGGCTGTATGACCAGTTCTAGGCAATTAAAAGACCCTGCCCAAAAAGAGGACAGTGTATGATGATTAGCACACAATGTTGTCCTCTGGCCTTTATGTACCCACAAATATGCACTCTCTCACACATAAACATGTATCCACACATACACAATGAAAGAGAGAGGGGGCGGAGGGAGGGAAAGAGGGAGAAAGAGAGAGAGAGAGAGAGAGAGAGAGAGAGAGAGAGAGAGAGAGAGAGAGAGAGAGAGAGAGTTTAACAGAATGATGGAAGGAAGAAAGTTTATCAGTAGAAAGAAACACATTGCCTGGGCAATCTTTAGGAGATACTTGGTATTTGGTCTAAAAAGAACATGTGTTTTCCAGAACCATAGTAAGTCAAACTAAGGAAAAACACAACCAGAAAGAGAGTGATGCACTTAAGGTCACTTGTTATTACATCTTATTTAATTTTATATGTTCAAAGAGGGATAGAAGCCACAGGTATAGAAAGACCCCAGCAAAATATAGCTGTTGAGTGAGAAAGTAAGCAAAAATCTCAACTTCTAATGTCAATTCTCTAAAACAGTGAGGGTCTTTACTTCCCTCATACAACAAATAAACCCTGTCTTAGCAAATAAAATGAAACTTCTAAACAACCCCAGCATTTTAAACAGTGTAGCTATGGCCTTGTGTGCACAATAAAACCTCTACAGGAAGTCTTTGTACCTGCTGCTTTTGTACCATGATTATAGGAATTGTGAAAGAACTGAGATTTAAAACTAAAATCAAACTTGTTTGTTAGACACTCTGATGTTCCCTTTAACCTCCAGATAGTACCATTAAGTGTGAGTGTTTGTATGTATCTGTGTGTGTGTATGTGTAAATGTGTGTGTGTGTGTAAATGTGTGTGTGTGTGTGTGTGTGTGTGTGTGTGTGTGTGTGTGTGTGTGTGTGGTGGGAAATGCTAAGATACAAGTCAATCAGATTAAGAATGGAGCAATATTGAATGCACAGACTGGCTGTATTCCCAAAATGAAATCACATACCCCATGACTGTCAAAGTCTTTACCGCATCTCAAGTCCTATAACAAAACGCCTTTCAGGATTCTAATCCTTCAGTGACATTGGCTAGACAATGGCCTCCTAGCCAGACCCCTGCTTGTCCATATGCAAGTTTATGAAAGTATAAGCTTCAGTGCTTTAAGAATTAGAGGTTTACATAGGGACCTTTGTCCAGCACACGGTGATAACCAAGTCATACATGAGCAAGAACAGAGAGGCAGCACCGTAGCCACACTATGACAAAAGTATTTCATAGGAGAGTAGGTGAACTGAGCCTCAGGAGTAAAACTCGTACCAAGTCAGACAAACAAAACAGGACCTTAGCCGGCAGGCAAGGATAAAGACACTTCCCTCTTTTATAACTCTGTGAGCTTCAGTCCCGTCATTCTCCAGTAAATGACATAATCCCCTTCTTCATCATACTCAAATACACCACGTTACATTTATTTTTCATATTTTTGATTGACATCTAAGATTCTACTGTGTATGATCATTTTTAATAGGACATAAGAATATCAGCTTACTAGACTATGTGCAGTCATCTATGGTGACCTCATTCCTTCTGTCCCGTCTGTCCTCCATCTAAGGCACTGATAGAACTTATAGACTATTCTGTTGGACCCAAGGATATCCTCAAAGCGCCAAAAGAGTTGACTACTTTAAGTTTGATATGAAGCTAGATGCCCTGCATAGACAGCCTGACATCTTCTGTAGCTAAATTCACTTCAATGGCCATATAAAGAACTTTACAACTGGTAGAGATGGTTCAGGCAGCACTGTCGGAAAAGTCTATGAAGGCTAAATGCAGATAAGACCTGGTGCACTGTAATAAAGGAAAGTTTTTAATCTTAAGTCAGGTAAAGACTGATGTCCAGGTAAGAGAAGGAAAATGCAAACTTGGAGAGAGGTAAGAAAGTGGGATCTTAATGGCCATAAGCAATTGGGAAGGATAAAGAAGTAAAACTTTAGATCAATTCAAAGGAAGAGGGAAAAGGGAAAAAATAGCGAAGGAAGAAATTGGAATATGATGCTTGTTTGAAAATGACACATAGAAGGCCTTAAGAGTTAAGAAATTTAATGTAAGTTTTATGGACCAATTATCTTAAGATTATCATCCTAGATGATGTACATTGTCTGGTTGCTAAGAGGCAGGTTTCAGTCTTCAGCTGTGTCATCCATTTAAGCTCACCCCACACACCAATGTGATTATGTTGAAAAACTCTGTGTGACTTCCCCATTATACTTTTGAGACAAGGTCTCGCTCTGTAGTCAAAACTGATATGTCACTCACTAGGAGGTCCAGGCTGGACATGAACTCACAGGAGACTTGCTGCCAAGTGTTGGGGTTATGGGGGAGAGGCACCATACCCAGTGGCCTCCTAACTCTTAAAGAAGCAATGACTTCTCAACCCTTAAAAAGGCAAGTGGAGTTCGCAGAGTGAACATTTTGTGGACCGCAGAATGAGCTCAGATTCTAAACCTGTACCAATGAGTCTGGGACACGGCTCTAAAATGGAAAGGAGAAAAACTCAAAGCAAAGTGCAGAGGTCTATCTCAAAGCCATTATGAACTGGTTCATTATGGCCCCAGGTTTTGGGTGTCTCACCTCCATGTGAAAGGGTTATTGTTCCCTATTTTCTTTTAAATTTTTATATCCTAATGTATTTCAATGAAGACCAAAGAAGCAATTGTGGCTTCAGACTCAGTCCAAGTCCTGGGACTTAATGGCTGTGTTTAGAAAGCAAACCTTGTTCTGCCTTGAACTAAATATGTTTGTTTCAATGTTACAGAAAATAAGCTACGTAAAAAAAAAAAAAAAAAAAAAAATGTCTGTTGGGATTTAGATTCTAGGACTCATCAATAGTTCTGAATAATTTATGGAGCCATTTCACCAACACTAAACAAATAGATAATTTCATGTTTTTCCAGAGACTTTTAAGAAAATCTTTAACTAAAACAACAGTTGAAGAAAGGTAAGTGTTTAACCATGGATGTAGTTCAATGGTAGACAGCATGCGTAGCATGCCAAAGACCCTGGATTCAATTCCCTAATACCTCTACAAAATAACTAAGTAAATAAAAAAAAAATGTTAGAAACCTCTCCATAAACAAGTTTTTAATTTTTATTTTTTATCAAATTGTACAAATATACAACTCCTTAAACAAATGTAGTATACAATATTATTCATAGTTTAATGGTTAGGAGTGTTTGTGTGTGAATATGTGGGTGTGTTTGCATGTTCATGTGCTTGAATGTGCAAACAGAAGCTAGAAGACAACCTTGGATGTCATTCATCAAGTATCTTTCATCTTGTGTTTTGAGATGGGTCTTTCACTGGGACATAAGGTCCATAAATTAGGCTGGTTGGAGGGGTCAGTGAGCCCCAGAAGTCCAGCTACATCCCCAGTACTGGAATTATAAGTGCATAGCTCCATACCAGGCTTTCATGTGGGTACTGATGATCAAACTCAGGTCTCCAAGCTTATAAGGGCAGCATTTTACCAACTGAGCCACCTCTCTAGCCTTTTTTTCATACTTAGTCTAGGAAACTCTAAAATAATTACAAAAGCTATGTTCTCTTCCAAGTTTCCTTCCCTTCAGAGTATTATTACTTTGTTTTTTTACTTTCAAGGACTCTGAAAATGAAATTAGCAGTCATTTTCTTCCTGCATATTGGTAATGAATAATTATGCTGTCATGCAGTACATAACTATTAATTACATGACTGCCTTTTTATTTCAAGGAGTTATTTAATAATTTTTAATAAAGAGTTACATATGTCAGTCTCTTAAAAACATATCAATCAATGTTATTTTCAGAGGTGGAAAACTGTCATAAGCTCATGAAGACTTGCTCAGTGTGTGATTATAGCTTTCATAGCTATGAGGATGCCACCATCTCAAGGCACATTGACAGCATTTAGGAAGACATACAACAGTTCCTGGGACACCTGGTGCCTGCATTTGGGGCACTAGGACAGAACAGCAGGATCAGTTACATGATTACAATGTATAGACCACCTGTTGAATAATGTTGCTCTGCACATCTCCATGCATGCCTTTGTGTTGCAATGTATTTCTGTGTCACTTCGTTAGAGTCCTCGACGCTGAATGGCTGCCCTACAGCAAGTATATGTTCAACTACTTAAAAAGCTATTAAGTTGTTTCTTCAAAGTATGTCCACCATTTTAGATTCCCCAAAGCAAACAATTATTATAAATCAAATCTCTTCATATTCTATCCAACACTTGGAGTCATTTGTCCCTCTGACTAAAAGAGTCTAGTAGGTATATATAAATGCCTCACTGTGATTCTATCTGAATTTCCTTAATTACTAACGTTGTCAAACATATTTTCATGTTAGTATTTGAATTTTACATATCATCATTCATATTTTATTTTTATTAGTATCTATGTGATACTACATGGCTACCTGCAGAAGCCAGAAGAGGGTGTCATATTCCTGGAACTGAAGTTGCAGACAATTACTGGCTGCCATGTGGGTAACAGGAATCAAACGCAGACCCTCTGGATGAGCAGCAAGCACTCTCAAAGGCTGAGCATTCTCTCCAGCCTCACTATTGCATTTTTAAATAAGTAAACATGGAGAATGGCTCTGTATGTATTCTGGTCTCCCGTTTATCACAGTAATTTTTTACTGTGTCCAACATACAGATTGTGGTTTGCTTTCTTAGTGGTATCCTTCATCTTTTAATTTTACCCTTGAGCATGTTGTAATTTTCTCATTTTTACCTCCTCATATTTTCAGGTTGTTAATAAAATACAGTTGGTGTAGTTGGATTCTGCTATCCTTCTTTCTCTTCCTGTGGTGTCTATGTCAGTTAGATTGAATGGGTTTATACGATTGTTTAAGTACTTAATTTTCCACCTAATTGTTTATCAATAAGTAAAGTCCAAAATTAAGCTTTGCTAGAGTTTCCATTTCTATGGGATGTGCTTTTTTTAACCATTGCTTTTAATTTCAATCTATTTATTTCTCTGCTTCTATAGCACCTATGCTTGTAGGTGCTATAGAATTTTTTATTTCTCACATCCAATCATCTCTGCCTATTTATCTGTGTATTTGTATCATTAATGTGTAATGAAATTATTAACGGATCTGGATCTGGATCTGCCATTTTACCATTTCCTTTCCCTGAGTCTCCTGCCTTTTATTTTTATCCATCGCTCCTCCACTGATTTGATGTGCCACTTTAATTCCACCATTGATTTTTTTTTTTCAAATCATCCACTACTCTAAACAAAATGAACCACTGAGCACCACCACAAAGCAGCAAGTTCCCATAGGCTGCTCATGCCTGGTAGAAGCCCTGCGTAAGCTGGAGGTCAGGGGGTCATTTCAGCTCTATATTTTCCTTCCCAGGAAAGATATGATGTTTTCTTCAACTGTTTATTGCTGGAAGTTCAGCCTAAAATTTGATTTTAGGGCTTTCTTTTTCTTGTCTTTGACCACACCACAGTGATCTCTCTGTGAAAATAAACACTTTATTGTTTTCATTTAATTCATCTAGAAACCATATATCTGCACATCACATATTTTCCTTTTAATTTTCTACATGTTTGATTATAATTACAGCACGACTTCCTTCCTTTCCCCCCTTCAGCCCTTCCCAGGTGCCCTCCCTGCAACCCTGCCCTTGTTCCCCACTCTTAAATATATACATATGCACAGATATATCAGTATAACCTGCTGACTCCTTTTTTTGTTGCTGTTGTTTGTATGTATATGGATTCAGTGATGATCATTTTACATTGGACATCAACTAAGGGGCTCATACCTGAAAGAGGTTAATTCTCCTTCTCTTGGCAGTCAATAGTTGTCTGTAATTATTTGTCTATGGGAAGGATGCCCCTACACAAAGCATGTCTATCAATATTTCCCTTGTTCTGGTCTTGTATATTCAGCCATTTCTAGAAGAGACTGCTTCACGGCAGACTTCCTGGTATTCTGGTTCTTGTAATTCTTCTGTCGCCTCTTCCCTTCAACTCTAGGTAGCATCATATAAAATCTAATTTTAAATCTGAGTAGCATTGATAATTATTTTTAAAATTGCTTTTTAGAGATAAAAATGATACTCTTGGTCAAATAAATCAGCATTTCCTATAGTTATAGGCTTGTTTTGAAGCTGCTAAATGATAAATATATTTACAATAGTCACTATAAACTCTGATACGTTTTCATTGTTTAAAAGCAGTTTCTGAAATATGGTTGTGGACTTTTTTTGGCTGTTTTCTTTTTTTATTAGTTATTTTCTTCATTTACACTTCAAATGCTATCCCGAAAGTCCCCTATACCCTACCCCCTGCCCTGCTCCCCAACCCACCAACTCCCACTTAAAGGAATCTAGAATTGTAGAGTCTTAAGTGGGGGAAAGTTCATAAATCAGTCTATTCTTCTAACTTAAAAAAGGCTCATATGATTCACGAAAAGACCGAAACTTGAGTACTACACTTTGTGGAAGCAGCAAATGGCACACTCAGTATAAAACTTTAAAAAAAAAAAAAGAAAAGAAAATAGGAAACATCCTCAAAGCATGGATAATATTGGGAGAAGCGAATATGAAAACAATGTAGTAAAGAATTTAAACTCAGAAAGAGAGTGCGTTCTTATCTCACAGATGTCTGCAGCCATGAGAGAAGAGGCATTAATGTAGGCTCCGTCTTCAGTGTGAGATACAGCTACCATCAGAGACTGGCAGATAAAAGAGTATGCAACTCTGATCCCCACCTTCTGAAATGCAGCACCCATGCTTGTTAGTCGGGACCAAGAGAAATATAAGCAGTACATTCTTCAAATGTCAAGTTTCCGAGGGACAGAGTACCTGATAGATAATGCTGCATCGAGTCCAATTGTTTCTTTGACCACCATTCAGTATTGCCTGCATCAAGGACTCACAAACACAGGAAGAGACACAAATTCTACCATTGGAAGAAATTTTCTAAAGATTTGTACTCAGACACACTTCCACTGAGAAAGTCTATCAAGATGCAAACCATTGCTGTCTTTCCTACTTGGTGTCAAGAGAAATGAAGGAATTATGTATCGACTAAACACACCCACCTGCTACATTCCTTGTTTGTAATACAAGTCATGAGACCTAAATGCATGTAATTTTAGCTTCCCACACACTGCCAGTCCTATAAAATACCTTTATGTCTTGCTAGGTTTTGAGATAGTCTGAATCTTCATTTCCATGGAACCTAGTTCTATTTGCTGTCTCTTTGTGAGGGGCCACAGGTTGCCATTAACAAATGCAATAGACATCAGAGCACTACTGATTTATTCAGGTCTCCAACACGACTCTATATGTGGGAACACTTCACTCTCCATGCAGAACAGTTGTGATGTTCAGGGCAATGACCTGTTTGTTTGTTTGTTTGTTTGTTTGTTTGTTTGTTTTCTTGCCAAGAGTTTAAAAAATGTCCTTGGAACAGGTTTGGCCTACTACTTATAGAAATTGTGGCAATGTTTTCTTTCAGGAGTCTCTCCAGGGAGATCATTTAACTAGAAAAAAGATAACCTTGAACTTAGTCTCCATGACTCTCTGCTGTTGTCATAGATCCATCATCCCAAGACATTTGGTTTAGAAGCATAATGGTATGAAGGATGTTTCATGGTTGAGTCCTGGCACTGGCTGTATGGAGACATTGCTTTCTGGTAATCAGTCGTTGTGTGGCATACCCCAAGTTCTATGCTTGTGCCATCTCAGAGGTGTGGTGCGCAGAAAGCACAGTAGGAAGATTAATGTGGCCTTTTGTACTATTATAGCACAACTCTGAAAGAAATGGCACTCATTTCTGTTCTGCCCCTAGAATCTTGGTTTCTTGGGTTTTTCAAGACAATTGACCAAAGAGAGATTAAATCTGAAGTTATCATTTTTTCCAGGGAAATAATCTCCATGCTGGACATGGTACCTTTACATGCCCCCTCTAATCTATCCGTATCGATCCCAATGAGGCATCTTGGGAAAGGAAAACAAAGAGGGTCAAACAGAGGAGTGAGTCTGTAAAGTGAGACCAACAGGTATAGTGTGTCTTCTGATACCTCTAGAAATCTCTATCACATGTTTTACTCTTGTAACACTTACCATTATTTTTTCTTTTAATAGGATGAGGCTTATTATTTTCTTTTTCATTATTTAAATGTACTCATGTATACTTTTGTACATTTTAATCTGTATTTGGTTTTCATAAATTTTCTTTTATTTGTTTTTTATTTATTTATTTGTTTGTTTGTTCGTTTTTAATTCAGGGTCTTACTGTGTAGTCTTGAGTAGCCTAGAACACACTATGTAGCCCAAACTGGCCACAAACTCACTGATATCCTCATGTCTTTGCCTCCAGAGTGCTGGAACTAGAGATATCACTATAGCCAATATTAGTTTTCTAAGGACAAGGTGGTAAGGGCTGGAAGCATCAAAGAAAAGGAGTGTGGTTCAGATAGAGAGACTCCTGTAATTTTAACAAATCTATTGCACACCCTGGAGATCTGTGCATGGTGATGAACGTTGACTAAATTGTTTATGTGTGGTGGATGTGTTACATCTGCCACATCAAGAAAATGGTGCCCCAGTGTAGGGGAATGCCAGGACAGGGAAGTGGGAGTGGGTAGGTTGGTGAGCAGGGGGAGAGAGAATGAGATTGGGGGTTTGGGGAGGGGAAACTAGGAAAGGGGATAACACTTGAAATATAAATAATGAAAATATCTAATAAAGAAAGAAAACAATATTTTCCTTCACCTTATGTGTAGATTCATCATCAATATCTTTTTTTTTTCACTGTATTAAACTCTGATAACAGTACACAAAGACTGAGGTTCAAAAATCAATCAATGTTTATAGAAATAATTTTTTAAATGTTGTTTCTCCTCTATTTTGCATTGTTCAAATTAAGACTTGGGATGTTGTATCCAGATTGTTTGCTTTTCCTGGCTTAAACATCTCCCAGTGAGAAAACAGTGGGTTAGAGAAAACACTGAATTTCTTCCTGTTTTAATGCTATTATAAGGCATGATTTTTATATTCTGATAATATGGTATAGTCAGGTCTTTTCACTTTACTTGCCTAAAACAAAAATTTTACCTTCTACCCCTTTAAGTGGGTGACATCTGAGCATCAATATGCATTTTCCTCCAGAGATGGAAGGCTTCTAGTTCCCTCTTTAACAGCCCCAGCTGCTTTCAAGGTTGAATTAGCATGCCTGTCTGTGTGTTATATCAGTGATGGACATTTAGACTTCAAGGTATAATTTCCAGTAAAGAAAAGTCATTTTATTTCCATCTGAATAAGCACTCTATCATACTAACCAAGTCAAACAAAGTTATTATCTGGCTTTTTGCCAAGGTATAAAAAAAATTAGAAAGGTCATATTTTTAATAGCTTTGTACTCTATAGTAATCAAATTTGTAAGCCTGAAGAAATAAACTCCTTGAGCCTCTTTGTGATTGGCAAGCATGTTTAACCACTGGCTTGCTGCTCTTTGGTATAATGCCATGGGGCTGACAGCATTCTGCAGCTACCGTATGTTGGTTATTAGCTCTGAACATGAAAGTACCATTTCTAATCATAAAGTGGTAGAAAACAGCTAAGAAATAACAAATCTATTCAACTCTACCTTTGAAGAGTGTACCAAAAGATAACGACCCATCAAATTCCAGCCCATGGGCAAATAACATTACAATATGAAGACAGCATACTCTGAAAGTGTTAAAAAGTTATTCAGACCAACATTAATTAGAACAAACACCTGCTTTAAACACCACTTTTGTTTAGGGTGACTGCGCTGAAATGCTTGGGATCCTAAGGAAAGTACTCTGCGGGGCTTCTAGCACAGACTTT
This sequence comes from Mus pahari, assembly GCF_900095145.1. Taxonomy (NCBI): domain Eukaryota; kingdom Metazoa; phylum Chordata; class Mammalia; order Rodentia; family Muridae; genus Mus; species Mus pahari. Next base: position 13,143,172 of record NC_034605.1, read on the forward strand.
TGAGTTGGATTAAAACTGTCGATCATCCTTAGGTTTGAAATATGACTCATGAGTATTAAATCAAACTAATCATGACAATAAAGGGGGTAACTAACGAGAGAGAGATTCTAGCAGAGAAACGTAAGATTCTTTGTTTGTATGCACTGTTGTCTATAGAACCCAGACTCTCAAACATGCCAAGCCCTAACAGTAACTGAGCTTTTGCCTCAGTCCTTTACGTTTTTGTTTTAAAATATTTACAGAATAGAGCTTAGGATACTCAACTGAAAACAAAATATTTCACTTGTGATTAATGCTTATTTTACTCAACAGACATCCCCAAAATTGTGTTGTAACCTACATGTAAATTATCTCACTTTTCATCTATTTCCTTTAACACTCTTGATATTGTAATATACTTGTAAAGTTTATTTTGTCTCTGCTATATACATTATAGAAAATTGTCATTTGGTAATGTGCATTGACTTGGGGAAAAAAAATCATTTACTCAGTATTGTATGTTGATGCTAAGGTCTAAGAAAGTGCTAATCTAATTGTACATCAACATCAGTAGCTTTCATCCAAAATACCAGATATTTATTTAATCTGAAAGAAAGTGTATTTCTGCTACACTATAATCACAATAGCCACATTGTTTTAAGTAGGGCTCGGCAAATCTGTCCTTGGTATCATATGGGAAATATTTGGAGATAAGGAACAAAGCTGGGATATTATATTGCTACCTATACTGATTGAGGTTCTTTATAAAGGGTACTTATTATAATGTCTTACAGTCTATGGTCCAGATAACCCAGCAACAGCTGTCTACCAGTAGAAAAATCCAGTTGTGGTTCAAACCACATGGCTGAATGTCTCAGCTGATACTCAGAATTCTGATCTCCAGAATTCCAAAGAAGTGGGCTCTAATTGCCAGTGAAGGGATGGACTTGCCAGCAAGAACAAGCAGGCCAAAAGAATAAGGTACCTTCTTCCACATCCTTCATATGGCTGCCAGCAGAAAGCATGGGCCAAATTAAAAGTAGAACTTCCTGCCTTGATCTGTCTGAGTTAAAGATGGATTAAAAGTGATTCTCCCAACTTCAAGTGATTTAATTAAGAAAAAAAAAATCACTCACAAGTTTACCCAGCTGCTCGAGTTTTAGTCAAGTCCACACATAGTCAACCTGATAGCCGAAATAACCATCACACTGCCAATAAACACATTTAAAATGGGAGCACTCAAAAATACAAAAACAGGATTATTTCACGGGTTAGAAAATAAATGTACAAGGAAACGAAACATCAAACAAACTAAAACCCAGGTTCTACTCTAAGTTCAGCCCAAGGTTCATTAACAGCAAAGAGAACGAAGAAGTGAAGATCAAAAGGGATCAGTGGATCACTCAGGACAGAAATCCATGGGAATGATAAGGAACAAGATATGGTAACTGAGTGAATACAATATAAGTGCACTGAATATATATGTATATACATATATGTGTGTGTATATGTATATATATGTATATATATATATATATATATATATATATATATATGTCATAAGGAAGTCCATTATTACATATAACTGCCACACATACCTTATGAGCCACAATTAGTAAACAGAAAGCAGGGAACTGGCCTAGTTCCTAAGGACAAAACCATCCATCCCTAGGTTAGGTTAAAAAAAAAAAAAATCTCAACATTCGTTCAGCTTTTAGAAACACCACAGTTCTTAATTTCTGATGATACTAAAGATGGCCCTCTTGGTTCCACAAGGGATGAAACATAAGACACCCACATATCCCTAGGCTGGGTAGAGTCTTCTGGCTGTGACTCCAATCAGATAGTGATGGAATGCCCGGGCATCCCACGGACTGTACCTCTGCAGTGCTCTGTACTGCTGCAAGAGTTGCTCCTGGAAAGAAAGGATGGATTTCACAGACACAGACAGACAGATAGACAGACAGACAGAAAACTTGTTAAAAAAAAAAAAATACAGCAAGTCACCTTGAGCTAAGGTCACCTGAAATGAATCCCACACTTCTGGGCAGAAATGACACCAAAGACATTTTTTTTTTCCCTTCAGCTTAATGTATGTGTCACATTCTTGTCTTTAGAATGTCAACAGAAGGCCAATACATGTTCCCAAGGACAGAGCAAATGTAGAAAATACTGCAGAGATGAGAGTGGAAAAGAAGAGACAGGGGCATAGCTCCCATCCCGGGGAGGCCCTTTCTCTTCACGGACCTTTGGGAAAATGAGAAACTTCAGCGATTCAGGTTTAGATTAGCAAAACTGCAAAGGAAGGAAACCAATGACTAGGAAAAGAATGTCATCCAGACGGCGAGATTCCAAAGGAAAGAGAGTGAATTTTCCTCTTGGATCAAATATACTGCCACTGTCTTTTGTCATAAATTATTTGTTCTGAGAGTAAGCTGAAAAAAGAATTGTGTACTACAGTATTTAGAAGCAACTTGTACTCAAGATACAGAGAGGGAGAGAAAGAATGGGGAGGGAGGGAGAGGAAGAAGGAGAGAGAGGCAGAGAGAGAGAGAGGCAGAGAGAGAGAGGCAGAGAGGTGAAGAGAGACAGAGGGGAGAGAGAGAGAGAGAGAGAGAGAGAGAGAGAGAGAGAGAGAGATTTTTATTATTATTATTATTATTATTATTTTCTTTATTTACATTTCAAATGCTATCCCAAAAGTTCCCTATACCCCACCCCCGCCCCTGCTCCCCTACCCACCCACTCCCACTACTTGGCCC
>NC_034605.1:13147135-13156392 GCF_900095145.1 Mus pahari
TCTCTCTCTCTCTCTCTCTCTCTCTCTCTCTCTCTCTCTCTCTCTCTCTCCCTCCCTGTCCCTCTGTGTGCATTTGTGTATGTTTCCTTTTGTGTATGTGTGTGTGATGTGTGTGTATATTTGTGTTGTGTGCCTGGCTGTACGTGTATGTGTATATGTATGTGTGTGTTGCTTATGCAGATGTACATGTATGCCTTTGTCTGTGTCTGTCTGTCTGTGTCTTTGTGTGTGTGTGTGTGTGTGTCATGTGCCTGTCTGTATGTGTATGTGTCATGTGTCTGTCTCTATGTGTATGTGTGTGTGTCACTTATGCAAATGTGCATGTATTCCTCTGTGTGTGTGTGTGTGTGTGTGTGTGTGTGTGTGTGTGGTGTCTGTGTAGTCAGTCCCGCCTTAGTCACCCTTCTTTGGCTATAGCTGGATCACTGTTTCCATTTCATCTTGAAACTTTAAAGTTGATGAGAACAATCATAAGTCTGTGCCTACGGTATCTCTGGGGACTTGATTAAATGCTACGACACAAATAAAAAGAGCTCTTGACTGTGAGTTGTTCATGGACCAGAGAAGAATCAAATAAATCACTATCTGGGAGGGGGTGAGCTGGGGTGAGCGGCACTGGGGGCAGCAGCACAGCAAAGCTCTCTCCCCTTTATGCTGGGCACAGCAGGAGACCCTGGACAAGAACCAAGAGGGAGACCCATTTTTGTTCTGACCCCAAGTAAATTATCCAGTTTTTATAGGCACTCGGCCTCCTAATGCTTTTCTTTTTATCAGCTTGTTTTACCCAGAAAGTAGCTGTGGTTACTGAAACTTTTCCTTCTGTCATTGTGAAGACGCCGAAAGGGCTGCAGAAGCCTGGCACTAAGTGAGGTGTAGACAGGACAGAGAGAGATGAAGCAGGTTCCTGGCTTTTGCGGTAGAGTGCGTTGAGGCATGGGGACCTCATAATCAAAAAAACCAAAACAAATGAAACAAAATAGCACTTGGCCTCCAGGGGAGGACTCTGTGTAGAGTCCCTGCTACAGCACAGAGTATGACAATGGTGTATGGACTCTGGATGACTAGGAAGGAGTAATCCAACCAAGGAAGGTGCTAGAAACACGGGAACACGGGTAAAGATTAGTTGTCAAAGGGGGTGCCAAGGGATATAGAGTTTTATTCCCTTGCTTCTTCCCCCACCCACGCCCCTCTCTCTGTCCTCTCTCTTAACCAGAGCTTGAGGGGCCCGGTTTCAGAAGATGCCAACAAGAACTGGCAGCACCTGAATATATTTAGAAATGTAACCCTTCCAGCTGAGTCTAAGAAAGACATATCAGGAGTTGAAAAGTAACTGTCTTTATTCTACAGTGATATGCATCCTGCTATAGGGATTATCTTTAAGGAGCATACATGCAGTAGATCGGAAGTACATCCACAAAACGCCCAGGCCTCTGTCCAGCTACATTGTGTAAGGATATTTAAGAAGTCAGGATGACTCCATCTGCTCATGACCTCCATATTTCCCATAGCCTGGCCACACGAGGTTGCGTCAACCTCTACCTGGTTCTTAGGATGAGCCACCATCATTAATAGACACCCATTATGGTTTATCACTGAAATGCAATGTCCCTGGCCTGTTGGTCACCTCATAATAAGAGTGTCTTTAAAGGAAAATGGGCAGTAATAATAACAATTTTTAAAAATCAGTAATCCAGTCTGGCTGGTGACTGCCTAAGCTTGAAGGGCTCTGGGCACCTTTGTTTAAATATCTAAAAACCAAATTATAATAAACAGGAGCACTGAGAGTCAATCTGAATCCTGCCCTGCTAAAAATCATAATGAAAAGGGCAGGCTGGTGCTGTGAGCGCCCCGCTATTAATTACTTGCCTTTAAACACCAGAGAAATGTGTTTAAATCAGACACCTGGAGAGGCTGTTTGCTAATTGCATGTGTTGTAATGGCTATGGACACATGGAAGAACAGAGTCATTTCAGCTGAACAACTTGCCCTGTCCACAGAAACCTAAAGTATTTATTATAGGTACCCCGCACATCTACAATTGTCAATATGAGGAAACACCCCGAAAAGATGTTTCCTTTGTAAGCACTGTCATGAGGCCAGACAACATCCCAAGATTTATTGGTTTTTTGTGTGCACAACCAGGAAAGCATGCAATCCCACTGTGTCTTTGTCAGATTACACTCTGATTTGAAATTGGAGCTTTCTACAAGAAATCAGGGTTGTAGCAACCAGATGTATAGACTGAGTCCTTGTGAGTACTTCTTCAGACATAAAAACCTGAAATGGAGACACAGTTTATCTGGCAGCTGTCCCTCCTCCCCATGCAGCCTTCCAGCTTGCATTGTTTAGATCTCAGCACCAGGGCAGCAAATAGTTAACAAAGAGACAAAACCCACTGTGACCAGCAGGTCTCCGCGCAATCATCAGTAGAACTAGCTATTATAGCCAATTTAATAGCTTGAAAATGAACTCATTAGTGGTCTTTTATCAGTGGAAAAAAGTCTATTAAATCCGGATGTGTGAAGCGGCAGCCCAGCAGCTCATTTCCATCCCACTTGTGACCTGAACAAATCTGAGAAATGCTTTTCCAGGAGTGAGGGTCACACTCCACACAAGGAGAGCGGAGGACCGCCTTCTCCACCCCCAACCCCTATCTTTCCTGGAGGTCTCCTGCATTCATTTACAGATTGCTGGAGGGTGGAGTATGCATCTCTCTAGCCTTCCATATTATCCATGCACATCCCAGCAATGAACAGGGGCTGTGAGAAGCTGTGATCTGGAAGATAGAATTAATACGCAACAAACAGTATCATCAGGCTCAACCCACAACTGCTGAGCAGGGCAGTCAAGACAAAGCAGCTAGAACTGTGACAGAAAGTAGAGCTTTCTGTATTTCTTTCTGCCCACCCATCACTCCTTCCTACTGTCCCCCTGCTTTCTGTTTGTGGTCACTGAAGATGCAGTAAGAGGTTACATTCACACACATTCCATATTTCCTACTAAGGGTAACGATTAAAATTCTCTTGCACAATGGCTTAGTTCAAGCACAGGCAAGCTGACTCTTCATTAGTTGTGGGATTGAGATGCCCAGTTAACATAAATCTATGAAATAAACTGTGTGGCAAATACAAAAGGGTCCCTCAACATGCCTCCTCCTCCTGTAATATTTTGTGAACCTTCCAGGCTCTGCTCCAGACACCAGTACTTGTTTCTATATTATTTCTAATCAATTTTTACTTGCATAGTCTCTCATGAATAAAATTGTAAATAATTTGACGGCAGAGACTGTATTTTATCGCTTTTTTAGAATCTTCTCCATACCTAGATTTGTTTTCAAGGGACACATGTGAGCTTAATCCCCAGTTGTTACAGGATTAGCACCTCAGGAGCTAATTGGATTATATTTCATTGTTATGGCATGCTGTTGCATTGGGAACAATCACTAGACAGAGCTCTTTGGAATGATCTGGCCAGGTGGCAGTGCTAAGCACAGCCATTGCTTGCCTATTAGAAGCCAGTTTTCTACTTATATTCCTGCAACCCCTGGAGATACATACCATTAGCCACATACACAGGTCAGTGAATGGAGCTCAGAGCAGCCAGAATGTTTCCCAGGGCTAGAAAGCCAAAAGCCCTGTGATTTCTAGTATATGAGATTGCATAGCATCCTCAGGATAAATTCAGAAATACCAACAGTCAGGTCCTGTGTTTCCAAGCTCCTTTCACTGCTTTGCATTATATAAGAATCAAGCCTACTCAAGATTTTCTTGCAGCAGACACAGAGAACCTTATTCCATAAGGAGACGTTTTCGAGACCTGAATCTGCACTGGGGTTTGTGTTGGATGCCACAGCCCTAGTCATACCTTTACTCCAAACCAATGCAGTGCTGTTGTCTGTGGCTGAGACATGTACCTCAGCCAAATGCACTGTGGATATAGAAAGGAATGTCGAGGCCAAAGTTAGTCCCAGGTGTACCAGTGTGTCTCACATTTCTGTAATGCTAGGATATCAAGGCTTCTGTAAGATCTTTCTCCACCCCCATACCCAGCATTGCTAACAGGTGACAGAGAACCCCATCTATTCTAGCCTCCGATAAAAGGATCCCCGTTGCTGCTGTCAACAGAGACAGAATACAAAGCCTTAACTGGGCTCTGTTTCCATCCACTGAGCTTGAAAGTTTTGTGTTTATTACAATGTTAGAGATCTGCCTCCTAAAATGAATTATTCTCTGCGTTGTATATTACATAAAGTAAAACACAGTACTAAATTGAGATGTTTTGATCTTGTGTGGACAGCCTTGACCTTTCTGTATAAGAAATCTTCATGGAATCAAGCGCAGAATTCTTCATTCTTTGACACAGTCACCAGTCTTTGTGCCCCATGTTTTGTCACAGATATACAAAGAAACATCCAAAATGATAAAAACCATGCCCCCTTTCATGGAGATCAGCTTAACCTCAGGTTTAATTGGTGGAATAAATACCTGTTGGTGACTAGTCACAACCTGTTTCACAAGCTCCTTTCCTTAAAGGAAGCAAAGACCAGCTTTTTAAACCTCCTGCTCCTTCTGGAGGTACAGTTCAGCTCCACAAGTACACAACCACACTCCCGGCCTGCTCTAACGATCCTGAATTGTAAGAAAAAAATTTCATTCAAGAAAGTACTATCTCTTACCTTAATACTTGAGTACTAGAAACTGAATCCAGGGAGACACACACACACACACACACACACACACACACACACAGCCAGTGTTCAGCCTTAGAGCTACAGCTTCCATCCATTCTCTGATTTAAAAAAAAAGAAAAAGTAAAAACATGGTTTGCCCTGTGTCTGTGACGACCTTGGAGATCCCTGGGTAGGGCATACTAGTGTTGGATTCACAGAGGTCTGCCACCTCTGTCTTCAGAGTGCTGGGATTAAAGTCACATGCTACCATGGACTTGGTCTCTCTGTTACCATTTGTTGCCTCTCGATAATCTTCCAATTAAACAAAAGTTTCCCATGGCCTCTACCTGCTTTGCATTTATGCCCCAGAACCCTTGTTAAAACAAAACAAAGCAAAACAAAACCAACACAACAATAAAAAAGACGAGGCCCAGGTGTACACACATCATCTCAGTGCTGGAAAGCAGTACAACCCAGGCAGCCTACCTACTCAGTGATTCATAGGTGGGGACTTCCTATTGCAAAGTGGGGGTGGGCTGCAGGACATATTGAGAACCAGTGGGATGACTCTGACCTCCATACCTAAGCATGTGCACGAACACACGCGCGCACACACACACACACACACACACCCACACGCACACACTAAACACATAGTCACAGATACGTGCAAGGAAATTACTTATTACAAACTGTAAATCATTTTTTTTGTTAGCCAAAGGAATTGTTCTCCCTAGGCCTGGCCATGCGATGAGATGAGAGGTGAACACCCTGAATTTTCTGCTAAATCTAAACTCCAGCTTCCTTAGAGGACTCCACTCAATTCAAATCAGAATTGAGAGTTTACTCAGAAGAAATGGCAATCAGGTAGCATTCTGGACTCCTTCACCCTCTGGGTGTTTGTACTAATACAAGGGACAGTGACATAATTAAAGTCAGAGTTGCATGTAATCAAAGAAAAAAAACTGATTAAATTAGTGACCAACAAATGTTTTCAGGTCCCCTATAAATTACAGACTGATAGAATGGGAAGACCCTTGGTGACCCCAGAGGCCATGCAGACAGAGCTGCATTTTCAGGCAATAAAGGAATATACAAAGGGACACATGGTAGGGAGGACTGATGTTCCCCCTGGTACTGTTTGCAAACAGCCTGGTTTTATATAGATGAGATTTCCATCATTGCTAAGTTATTTTCCCAACAGGAAAATTTAATATACTCTTTATTAGCATAACTCCATTATATAAATGGGTTTGTTCTGCTATTGCAAGAATAATTGCTTGGGAAATGTGTCCTGTGAACTCTCTGGTCATAATACCGTGCCCTTTTTTTTTTCTTATCTCAGTCTTCTAAGGTTTAGCTGTGAGGTTGAGGACAGAATAATGCACAGCTTTAAAAAAAAATCATCTTCTTTGGTATAGCACAAATGACAGGCCAGGGAGACGTATGGAATCATTCAGATCTTCATGCACAGACACACTCCTCTAACTTATCCCAAGGATTAGCCAAATGTCTCATAAGCCTACAATCCATGCAACTATTCCCAATCTTATAGTTGATGTGTGAAGTATTAATCTCATTCGTACCCATGAAGGAGGAATAAACTTAGACAAGACAATATCAATTACAGATGGTAATCTGTAGCCATTTATCTCCTTTTATTAAATCAAAGGCCAATGACATGGCTCTGTGAGTGAAGGAGTGTGCCACCGTGCGTACAAACCTGCATGTGATCCCTGGAAACCACATGGTGGAAAGGAAGAACCGATTCCCCAAAAGTTGCCCTTTGGGATCCATGTGCAGAATGTGGAGAAACTAAAACCAGACAAGTTTTATGAGCATCTAAATTTGTGTTGTGAGAACTGAAGTCCACAGCATAACCAACTAAAGGTGGCCAAAGCAAATAACTTTGCAAAAACTGCAGAAGGATTTCCCAAAGAGTGGACTGCTGACTGTCTAGAAATCAAAAAAACTACATTTGTGTCACTATTTCTCCCCAAATTAAACCATACGTTTTATCCTTTACAGTCTTTCTCATTCAGTAGTCAACCAAATCTAAAGTTTTTTATGGGATGGTGGTACCATACTGACATCTTACATTACAAGACATCTCTGGTGGAAACTCCCATCTGATAACTAAAGGAAAAAGGTGTTTTTGTTTAACACCTTGTTTATCAAGGTGTCTTCCAATTTAAAAATAATGGTGACTTATTTTAAAATATAAAAATAATTGTCACTTTAAAAGAGTGATAGCTATGGAGAACTTGTTATCACAATATATAAAAAGATACTCTTGTCTAGTACAATCATAGCTGCTGAAGAGTCTAAGGTGGAAAGATAGCAGTGCTGGAGGCCAGCCTGAGCTACACACTCAGCATAGGTGTCAGGGGAAAGGAGTGAGTTGACAAGTCTCTGAAGCAGGTGGATTTGGATGGTGGCTCAGAGAAAGAGCCAAGTTCCAAAGAAGGCTGCATTTTCCCAAGCCATTGTCCAAATAATAGCTTTGTGCAAGAATTAACACACTGCCAAGGCTACATATGTGCACTTGTCCCTTAAGTTCACCAGTATGTTTCTATCTACTATAATGCAAACATTTGCAGAATAAGCCAAATAGTATTTCTTTTTTTTTCATTCACCATTCACCATTCTCTCCATTTCCTTTATCCGTGAAGTCCTCATACTGTGTGTCTTATAGGTCCACCAGAGCTATAAGAAGAAATAGCAGGAAGGTAACTTAACCCTTTAATGTCAGTGTATACAACTGTTGTTGTAAGGAGGATACAAGATAGTACAAAGAAGCACCTTGTATTTACAGACTTTGGGAGATTAGGAATGTTTTTGACCATTTATAAGGCACATTTATAAAGAGTTGGAGTATCATTTGTATGGCTCCTATCATGGTGAAAATAATATTTATCTGGAAAGTCCAGAATAGATATGGGTTATTGGTTCATTATTTCACAGTGAATGATCAGTTTTAGTTTGTTTGTTTGTTTGTTTGTTTTCTTGACTCAGGATGGGGTTTTGGTTTACATAATTTAGAAATGGCAGAAAATTTTATCTTAGTATTAAAACATTATCCTATTATGATATTTATCACACACACACAAATATATATATATATATATATATATATATATATATATATATATATATCCCATAATATTTTTTAATTCTATCACAAATCATAAAAGTCTAACCCTTACATGGAACACACTGCACAGCCCTTGGCACTCCATGGGCTCAAATATGCACAAATTCCCCTTAAAAGTCAGAATATGACTCAAATCAAAGTAACTTCAGATGCAGTGGGTAAGATGTTGGGGATTTGCTTCTGTGTCTGCTATGTAATCCCAGACATATCTACAGCACTTCCAGACAGGGCCGGCTGTGCTCAGAGCAGAATTCTAAACTGCTTGGAGCTGGCCATCTGCAGGGGGCACCTGCTTCACACAAGCCACGCTTTTAACTTTGACTGATGGGGCACTAGGGGTCTGGCCTACCTTCTCAGGAAAAACAACGGCCATTTTTTTTCACTGACACTGCCCTGCTTGTCTTCCCAAGTGAGATGCCATACTAATTTGTCTGCAAATTGATCTTCCTCACCCCAGGCTCCACCCTGAGCTCTTTCCTTTATTTGTACAGACAGCTCCAACCAAGGTGCATTCCAGGAGAAACAGGCAACGTAGCCTCATAGCCTCCTGTGCATTATGATGGAGTCCGTTTCTTTGGTGAGAAGAGGAGCCTAGCACCTCCTCATTTATCATTGAGAAGTGAATCGACATCCCGGGAGATGAGGGAGGAGGAGAGAAAGAAGAATGGCCACCTCTTCTCCTTCATCCTTCAAGGGCTCTGTCTCTCTGGAATGTTGTGAGGAATAGCTAATTTGAGGAAGAAAGACCGTGCGGGGAATGAAAAGTTCAGCAGATACAATATTGAAAGGAGAGTGGACCTGATTCTTATGTGTTCTTAGGGATGTGTGGGACACTAAGCAAACCTTGGAGAATGACCTACACGTCTTGAGGTTGTGACAGCCCAGAGTGCATTCAGCAGGTGCCAATCAGGCATATGAATCTCTGTGTCCCTGAAAGCATGTGGCTTTCTTGTCAGTGTGACAGAATGACTTGAAGGAGGAAGAACTTCTTTCAACAAGTTTCTAGGGGTTTTCAGCCTGTCACAAATGGGGGTAGCATGGTGAAGCAGGACAACTCACAGGTCATGGCAACTGTGACACAGGGAGGATCAACATTACAGAGGCTTTCTCTTTTTTCCCCTTTTATTCTGATCATCCCACGCACATTCGAGGACGGGTCTCTTATCCTTAGTCAATTCTCTCGTGAAACACCTTCACAGACACACTCACAAGTGAGCTTCACTAATCACTCAGGCTCTTCACAACCCAGTCATGTTGACAATCGAGATGAACCATCCCAGAAAGGGTTACTCCTTTGTGGATAGGAGACAGAATGGTAGGAACAATCATAGACTGTTGTACTGGATAGCTTTGTGTCAACTTGACACAGCTGGAGTTATCACAGAGAAAGGAGCTTCAGTTGGGGAAATGCCTCCATGAGATCCAGCTGTAAGG
>NC_034605.1:13156495-13165509 GCF_900095145.1 Mus pahari
GCTTGAGTTCCAGTCCTGCATCCTTTGGTGATCAACAGCAGTATGTAATGTAAGCCAAATAAACCCTTTCCTCCCCAACTTGCTTCTTGGTCATGATGTTTGTGCAGGAATAGAAACCCTGACTAAGACAACTGTGCTCTTCCCGCCTCTAAACTTCAGTGGAATGATGTGGGAGATTTTCAACTGTCTTCCTAGTGCTTTTGTTGCATTTGCAAATGGACTCCTATTCTTCAGTTTTGGGATTAGACCCAACAGACCCTGATTCAAGGTAACTCTTTGACTGTTGCATCTGTGACAACCAACCTGAGAGATGGTAGTTATAAAAGTCTGGACTCTATGAAGATTGTCTGTTTTCTTCTAGTTCACAGCTTCTAAGAAGGGAATGGAACTTCCTTGGTCGTGTTTTTTGTTTGTTTGTTTGTTTGTTTTCTCTTTATTCTGCATATTATTGGGATTTTAAAAAATAATTATCTAACCTGTGGCCTATAGGAGTTACTTTCATAAGTGTCATAGAAATGTCTTTAATAAATTAACTAAAAAGATCCTAAAACAGACAACTACTGTCTTGTCTTTTCAAGGTAGATATAAGTTCTTTATAATCACACCTTCTTTTCCAGTGCCTCTCAGATGCCTATGAGCTTTGAAACTCCTGTGAGTTACTAATAATCTCAGCACACATCCATAGTCTGTGCAAAAGGAAGAGCCTTGAGTTCTTCCCCAAGAGACAATGTCTGGAACATGTGCTTAGGCAAACACTGGGCATTGCATCACATTGTTAGAGGTAAAATGTGAGGCACAGATGAAACAGTTCATTCAGAAAATTGCAATTACTATACAGAGATGGACACGCCGGCAAGAGAGTGAGAAAAATAGTTAGCTTAGAATCAGATGGCACAGATGACCTTGGACTTTATCCAATGATCACATGCTAACACCCACCTGGTACCACCTGGCATATATCGCAGCCTTCTCCCCTTGGTCCCTGATGTCTGACCTCAGGCAAGCAACCATTAGCACATACAATGAAGGCAGCAGGGAGTTTGTTCTGAAGTTCAGAGCCTCACTCCATGCTTCCCTGTAAAATTAAAAAAAACAAGTTAGTAGTTTCCAAGAGAGCAGAAACCAGCCAAAAGATGTTGGCAGGGCGGGGATAATGGAAACCTGTCTGATTTTGCATCTGAATAACACAGGCTCTTCACACTCAGAGATTATTTCCCCCAATGAATTGTATCTGGCACCAACCCTCTATGTCTGAGTAAGGCCCTGCCACTGCTGCTCACATTAAAACATTATTGCTGCTGTTATTGTTATTATCATCTCTGCTACCAGCTAATCTGTTCTGAGAACCACATGCTAAATGTTTCATATTTATCATCTGATGCAGTCGTCGCAAACACCTGCGAAAGAGGATGCCATTAGTATTGTGGCTTGAAGGATCAGAGCCCTGAGCCTTGGAGAATCATGAATGTGTCCAAAGATGCAGAGCTGCAAATTAACAGTACTGGATGGATGGACGTGAAGCTGGAAATAAACATTGACTAGTTCAAGACAGGGGTGGCAACTGTTACGTGCAGTGCAGTGTGGTTATTTAAGTGACTTGTAATCTCTACTATATATAAAATGCTAACAATAATACTGGATCATAGAAGTGAGGGACAGCAGTCTGCTGATTGTGAGACATTGCCTATATGGTTTCTATACGTCTTGCTATGAGGGACCAACTAACCCAAGGTCAGTGACACCTACAAATCTTGATTTCTCTCTGCAGACAGATTCTCATTTTATGAAATTCCCAGGGTTTGTGCTCTTTGCACTGTATATGGCCTGCCAACAAAAGAGCCTGACTTTATCACATAGCTTTGACAATTTTGATTTATGTGTCTGTGGTATGTGTGTGTGTGTGTTCACACATATGTGCACATGTGCATGCAGATAGAGGCCAGAGATTAATGGCAAATGTCTTCCCCAATCACTCTCCACTCTTTTTCAGGTTAAGTCTCACACTGAGCTTGGTTAGGAAGGCTGACTCGCAGACTTTAGGGGTCTGCCTGTCTCTACCTCCCCAGCATCGAGATTATAAGCACATATTACATCTGGCTTTTACATGGCTGCTGGGAGTCTAAGTCATGTTCCCATGCTGATACAGCAAGTGCTATAGTGATTGACACATCTCCCTGATACCTAATTAAAACTTTTTAAAAAGACTTCTAGTACTATTTTAACCTGCCATGTTGTATCTGGTTTTGTCCTGTTTAACTGTGGCCTCTTGGAAGCCTGCTCTTTTCTGAAGAGGATATGGAGGAGGAGTGCTTCTGGGGGAGGAGGGAGATGGGGAGGAGCTAGGAGGAGGAGAAGGAGGGGAAACTCTGATAGGGATGTATTGTATGAGAGAGGAATCTATTTTCTATTAAAAATTATTTTTCACAAAGACTCTGGAGACAGTTTGTTGGGTTGCTGGTTTATCGGGTGTGTGCTGTACCCCTGATAAACGGAGGCTGGTAGGTTTCCATGCTCTACAAAAAGACCCTGCTAAAAACTGTAAAACAATGTTTTGAATTTTTCTTTTCCATAAGCCTCTTTATTGACTTCTGCCTAATCCTTCTACTGTAACTTAAGGTTCAACTGGGAAGGCTGTATTGTCCCAACAATAAGTGTCCATCATGATCACAAAATTGTATTAGTTATGAGGAAGTCTTTCTAGAACACATACTTTCTAGGTCCATGTGATGAAACACCTTCTCTATTCGTTGAGTTCTTTTCCAGATCCTGTGGCATACATACTTATTATACAGAGGATAGGAGACGTTAGTGCTCATTCACAGCAACTAATAATAATTGTGGTGTGCCTATGGGTCAAAGCATCAACATGACATGTGTTTTCTCACTTAATCTTCACAATAACTCTCTGAATTTGAAACTATCATCACCCTCATTTTGCAGACCACATTGTGCAAAGCTCATGAGTAAGTTCCTGTTAATAGAATGGTGGGATTATCCATTGCCTTGGTTCATCTGTCATTCTCGACAATCCCTAGGCCCTCAGACCCTTCAGCACAACGGACCCAGTAGCAAAACATGCACTAGGAAGTTTGAACTTTATGTTTTAAATGTACTATTAGCTCACAAAATACATTTCCTAATTCATCCATTTAAATTTATTTTGGAGCCACTTCATTAGCATTGCATATATGGCTTATGAGTCACATTTTTCAACTGTACTGTAAGTTGATGACATCTATGTGTGTGGCATGTAAGCCATGGTTCCCTAGCATGGTTTTCACTCTTTTCTTCCTGGGTGTCTCATGTTACAGGTACCTAATAGGCTGCTCTCATGTCTCCTGGCCAGACCTTTCTTCTTAGATATTGCAAGGCATTTAACATTAAGGAATTCAACTTTAAGGTGACCGTGCTCCCCTGGAGTCTTTTGACAGTCAGTTCCTAGGTGGTCCTATAGAGATTCCCCTCAGAGTGGCTGCATGCATGGAGAATAACCTACCTTTCCTGGGTGCTTCTCATCATCCTTTCTAGATTCCTTACTAGCTATGAAACCCACCATGTCTATGCATCATTCACTTCTAGAGGGGCTGCTGGTCTATTTACAAGGGTATTGGCAAGGCTGTGTGTGTCAGTTACCTTACAGGATTCCCTCAAAGACAGGTAAGATTTGTTTCCCAGGTGGTTCTATATCCCACCAATTTGACAATAAAGAATTACCGTCACATTGGGCAATGGAGAATTGCTTTAAAGAGGATAAAAATTACAGTCATGTAAATATCTACATTATTTTTGCTACGTACACGCATAACCCTCCAAAAACCTGAATAGAAGAGAAAACCACCCAGAGGGCTTTACTTGAAAAGCTTTATTTTCATTTCATTACTGTCACTTGAAAGACTTTAATGAAGGCTTACAGCTCTTCAAAAGAAAGTCACCATCAGCATGAACTATAATTATTTTATGCTCTTTGCTTATATAATCATAACTCCCGGAGCCTATGGTCGGTAGTTCTGGTGAACTTACATGAGACTAGTAGCCCCCTGGGCAGAAGGCTCATTTATCGTCTAGCACAGTGCACTACCATTGCGGGAATTTTATCATTATGTCCCTGAACACAGTTCACACTGTGGTGGCTATTAGCACCAGGGAGACTTAATAGAGAAAAGGCTTCAGAGCTGGGGAGGTGGTTAATGCAATAAAGTGCTTGCCACTCAAGAATGAGGACCTGAGTTTGGATGACCAGCACTTATATAAAAAAGCAGGGTCCAATGTTGTGGCTCTGTGACCCCAGCCCTGGGAAAGGTAGAGACAGACAGACTCCTAGGGTTGAGTCAATGGTGAGCTTCTGATTCACTGAAGACCTGACTCAAAAGAATAAGGTTGGGAAGAAACTTAGGAACCCTCAAGGTTAACCTCTGACCTCACATGTGTATATTCAACACACATACAACGTGCATGCGTGCACACACACACACACACACACACACACACTGGTGGGGTGCTTCAGTAATCTGTGGGCTTTTCCAAATTTTCCCTTTGTTGCTGTCATCCTTGCCTTTATCTTCACCAACACTGCTATGTCTGCTCTACAAGAGCCAAAGGGTGTCCAGGTGAGACATCCTTAGTAGAGATCTGTGAGCCAGTTTGCTGTTTGGTTGTCATGCGCTCTCCTTTCCTAGACAGCTGGATTCTTCAGCCTCCGCCATAGATATGACTATGAATCACCAGTGACCAAATCCCACCATTAGCCATTCCCTAAGCCACCGCACAGAGAAGACTTCTTGTCCCGAGCAGCTATCTGTACTGCAGGCTCGCATCCAAACCAAACCAAACCCACAAATAAAAACCCCAATGATGTGAGAAGGCTCTTGTAGCTCTGAGTGCAAGATTTTGCACATACACATGAAGTAACTGATAGCCTGACATCAAAATTTTACTTACTGCCCATTGATGTTATTATCATTGGTATTGTTAAATTATTTTGAGAGTATTATTAATTGCAGAAAAATGAAAAGATGCTTCTTCCTATGAGGAATTACCTTTATACTTGACCTGTTTTGTCCCTAAACAAAATAGACTTGTCAGTTTGCTTTTTCTTAAGAAATTGAGATGTGAGAAAAATAGCTCTGTTGTAAGATTCTTTACTTATCACTCCTTTCTCAGTTAATAATTCCATTCTTATGAAATACCACCTCAGGCTATTATTTTTTAATATGAATTCATAGACTATAAAAATTCTAAAATTATATTTAACTCAACAGTCCATAATACCCAATAATCTGGACCCATTTTCATCTAGCATTTCAGTGACATGAGTAAACACCTTTCATTATTCTGAGAACAAATTCTAAAGAGGTCACAAAAGGCATGGCTGGGTACATAGACAGAATGCAGAAATATGGGTGGATCTATGATAACACCAACCATGGGTGACTTTGGAAAGCATTAAGAAGGTCAGTGGGTCATAGCACAGCCTTCTCAAAACATTGCTCATTTTCACACAATGAAGCCGAGACACCAGCTGTAAGAGGCACGGCGTCTGAGCTATTCCATTCTTTATGGACACCTGTCACAAGCAAATGGGAAGTCTGATACGTTCACTGCCAAATGTTTGTCTTCTCAGCTGAATTTTATAACGTGAGAGCAGATACTACTCCACTCTTCACTGTTTCCCTTAATGTCTGAGGTGACCAGTCAGGAGAAATAGGTCATAAGACTGGGTGTAAAGAGGAAGATTTTAGAGTCCTGCTTGATAGTTGTTGATGCCATATGTTACATTATATACATACATATATTTTATATACACACATATATTTTTAATTATATATGTATATTATATACATATATATTAAGTTTATAATATTGTGTATATATAATATATGCCATATTCTGATCTGTAACATATGTATTAATATTATGTATTGTATATATATGTATGTAATAATGTTATGTAGTATATATAATAAATATATATGTATATTAAATGCACATATAATAAAACAAATATATTTATATTACATACATACTACCTAGTCAATAGTATAGTTGTACTTTTATATATAAACCGACCACTTACTATATTTATATTGTCCTTATATTTATATTCATAACTTTCATACCAGTTTTGTATTCTGATTGCAGACTGGCTCTCCATAGCACATATTCTCGTATAGTTAATATTGTATTTTCCCTCCAAATGTTCTCAAGTTGCAGGTTTGGATGAAGCCCAGAGTTCATGTCATGTTGTTCAAATCCTTTCATCATGGACAGTTCTAAAAATCTTCTTGGTCTCTTTCCTATTATTTCCCACCTCTGAGGCTTACACCACTTCCTACAATGTTAGTTGAATATGGGCCATTATCCAAAATCCAGATCCCAGATTATCCACCAGGATGCAGCTCATCTCCCTTGCAAATATGCTATTAACTAGCTCTCAATTCCTTCATGGCATTTAGAGAGTACATTCCAGCCCCCACTGGCACCTGAGTCATTTGTGTTTGGCACGTGTGTGTATCAGCATCCCACTACACCTGCAGATGCCTGAGAAAACCCTGCTTCTCATGCAGCTCCAGTTTCTGCACCCTGACTCCCAGCAGGTATTGGGCAAGGGGTAAACATTCAGAGAATGCTTACTGTCTAGAATGCTGTATAAATAAATGAGCAAGTCACAATGGACCTGTATTTATCTACTGTAGGGGTCGAAGAAAGGCTCCTTAATTTTAAAATTCTTGAATCTCCACTTATAGTGGTTTACAGGATCTAAACCCCTGCAACTGACTGCAGACTAGCAAAGGTTCTTTCAATATTTCCCAACAATTACACTTTATCTTGCTCCAGTGGCTTAAGCTGCTTTAAATGTTAATTTTGAAAAGGAGTCTTCTGGCCAGCCAAGAAAATGATGAGAGAGTGTTTCCAGTAGCATTAAAGCCATTACAAAGCATTTGTCAGTGCCTCTGTGCTGGCATGGTGGGGTACCGACAAACACAGAGAGTCTGGTTCGTGTGGTATACATCCCACTCTGAGAGTTTGGGCCATTTGACAACTAATTAGCAACATCAGCTCATAGCAAGTGTCCATGCCAAAATCATTTCCAACAGAACTTGATGGAAAGCTTCCACTCTTGGAAGCCAAAGTTTGTAAATAGCCCTATCGCAGAGGGCTTTAGCAGAAGAGTGGAGAGAAGGAAGCTATCGCAGATAGGAAGCCTGGTACTGAGTGCCTGGTGAGGCAGAATGCAAATGTGCAACGCAAAAGTCAATAAATAAATAATACTAACCACACAATTAACGGGCCCAAATTCATGTCCAAGACCTGCTGTGTGATCTTCATGTCCTGCAGCTTTCTGAGCTCAGTGAGATAGGCTGAACAGAAAATATGCATGCAAAAGCACTTTGCATATTGCCTAATATTCTCAGGCGGACATTATTCTTATGAATTTTCTCAAATTGTTTCACTGAAACACTAAATTAAGAAATAAGAGTAAGAAGACTGAAGTCAAATACATATGGAAAAAACTTTGCACACAGTTTCTGTATTAATATAGGTTTGCATCTTAGTGGTTCTAAAGAACTCCAACTTAATAAGCAATCCAACAAGCTAGTTAATTTACTGAAAATGACATTTTCTTTGGATTTTCTTTTCAGGGTAGAAACCATTACTCAATTTTGAATTTTTCATTATTGATATTTAACAGAGAAACGATGTGCAATGGAATATACTTGAAAATTATGATTTTTTAAAAAAATTGTTTTATATCTAATTGGAAGTGACCTAATGGATGTTTACAATGTTTAATAAATTCAATACCCCTCAGCATTCATGGTATACTTTGCATTTGGTTAAGCCTAAAGAGGAAACTTAATGAGTATAGCTTGGAAAAAGAGGGTCATGTGAGGAGCTAGGACCTGCTGGACCATCTGCACATGTCAGACAGCGTACAGCACACTGTGAACGTCAGACACTGAGGACCTGGGCATCACTGAAATTGAAGTAAAGGATCTCCGAGTGTTACTAGAATCAATAGGAATTTGTTTTTGTCCATGAGCTTCCGATGCTCTTTTCACATTCTTCCCATCTTCTTAAACAGGTTCTCAAGTTGTATGTTAATCATACCCTGATGAGAGATTCTAAGGAGCGTAGTATTAACGTTCTTGATAAGCCAGCATCATACATAGGCCACTACATGTCTTCCTATTACAGCTCAGACAGCGCCAAGGGTCTGGGCTTTTTGAACAAGGTGAATAATGCTAGCTGGAAGAATTTGATCTTGCATTCTCCGAGACTAACTGGTGAGCAGATTTTCCTTCATTATAATAATTTATCACTTACAAGATACCAGAGCTACACAGAGATTGTTGAATAATAGATGAAATTGTGCTGAACCGAGTTCCTGCCCTAAGGAGTTTGCCATGTAGAGGCGTAAGTGGAATTATGTTGGACAAGCGTAACACCATCCAGCTGCTTGTCAGACAAGACAGGGTGAGATTACTTCTGGAAAGTGTGTAAGTGTGTGTGTGTGTGTGTGTGTGTTTGAGAGGGGGGAGGGAGAGGGAAAGATACCACAAAACAGATATAGATGCAGAAGACGAAGAGATGGAGTATAATGGCAAAACTACAACAGAGAAAAAAAGAAATAGGAGACTCGTTCACCAACCACTCTGTATAGAACAGCAAACTATCCTACCAACTGCAAGCACAGTGAAGGCAGCCGTTTGATGCAAGCTAGTATGGGGAGAATGAATTCAGAAAGTAGGAATGGTCATTCATTTTCTCAAGACATAACCTCTCTGAATACTGAGTCCATGCATGTACCAATAAATGTAAATGACAGAGACCTACCAGCAAATGCTTTAATGGCACTTTGTAGAAATGCAACACTGCCTAGAAGTAAAGTGAGTTTTCAGGAGAAAGTGGAATGATAAGGTAACCATCTCTGTCAGTTCCTTATCAGACATCTTCAATGCTTCTCTCTCTCTCTCTCTCTCTCTCTCTCTCTCTCTCTCTCTCTCTCTCTCTCT
>NC_034605.1:13165549-13170759 GCF_900095145.1 Mus pahari
ACACACACACACACACACACACACCACACCACATCACATCACATCACATCACATCACATCACATCACATCATATCACATCACATTCAGAAGGGATTCTTTACCCTGTGCCTCACCCCCACCTGGCTTTCTATATGCATCCAGGACACAGATGCCAAGATTCATAAAATCCAGCCTCAGTCCAGATTCTCAACCCAGTCAGGAAACTACAGAGTCATTTTTGAAAAGCCACAAAAGATTTGCCCCATCAGTAAAGTACTTGTCTGCAGCCAGGGAAACTGAGTCCCATTCTCTGAACCCATGTGAAGAAAAAATTTTTAACAAGTCTGGGCATGTGGTGAGTGTTTGCAATCCGGAATTCGAGAGGGGGGTACAAATGGATCTCTGGAGCTCCCTGGCCACCCAGCTTAGCTTATTTGAAGAGTTTTAAGCCAATACAAGACCCCGTGTTTTTAAAAAAAGAAAAGGTGGATGAAATTTGAGTAGTGACATCTCAGGCTGCCAGCTGCACTGCACACATGTGGATGCACATGCATATACACTCAAACACACATGAGTGCACACACATATAGAAAATAGCTGATACTGATTTTAATAACAGCCCTACTAAGATAAAGTTTGTGCATTTTCAGGTACATAATAAGATGTTCTTACAACTTTGTAAGAAGATTACCACACTCAATCAATTAACATATTTCCTCTTTACACGATTCCCATTATTCTCTGTGGGGAGAACACTTCAGAACTACTCTCTTAGCAAAGTTCATGTACATAAGGCAGTGTTGTCATTGTGTAGCATAGCTAACCAGAACTAGCTTCTCTGATAATTAAAAGTCTGCTTCCTTTTACCAATATGTCTACGTTCCTTTACTCCCAGCACCTAGTAATCACCTATCTAGTGTTTTTATTATCAGTTTCACTATTTTACCAGTTTATGAGATCACTAAATAAAAGACTACCACAAAATCAGAAACTTCACCAAAGCCATAGCCTTTCCATTAAATAATTTAGTGCCTGTAATAGAGACCATTTGGAAATGGAGAGTCACCAGACAGTTAGGTACATTCCATATGAAAAGAAACCATAAAATATGCCTCTAGGGTATGATACTGGAATTATTTACTTTTATTTTTCTTAATTAGCCTATGTGAATATGATATATAGTATAGAAAACAAGTTTGGGTTGTTTCCTATATTTAAATTTAAATTTACCATGAATACATCATATAAGAAAAAAATTATGAAGTAACCCTCAAAATATGAGACCATTATCTTAAGCCTATTGCTCCCATACATAATTAGAATTGAATTCCTGGTATTACTGTTTAATCTCCACTTGCTTGTTTATTATGAGATCCTTAGATAGCTAGAATATTAAGACATGAAACTGCAGTATCCATAAACTGTCGAGGAGGAGATAGATATCTTAAGCACCAGGTAGATAATCCCTCACATGATATGGAAAGTAGCTGAAAACATTGAAGATGGATGAAGGGCCACTTACAAGGCTCATGTCTGAATAAGCATTACAGACATGCTTCACACAGGTTGTCTGCCCAGCTCCAGAGCCCATACTTCAACATCTCTGCTCTCTGTCTCCATCTCCATCTGGGCTTTTTCTGAGGATCATTTTCTGAATACAGAAATGTAGAATGAGCTGTAGCAACAAGGTCAGACCTCAGTTTACTGGCTGATGAGAATATCTTCCAAGCCTTAGAGATAAGCAAATAAGGATGGAATTTCAGAAGCCTTCAGTCCAATGGCAGCCCATGGATGGTGACAGAAGTATGGGGAAAATGATGGATCCAGGCCACATACCCAGAACCCATTATGATTGGATTGGATAGATATGTGAGTCAGTCCCTCACAAGTCATCAACGATTAGAAATGGCCCAGAATTCAAAAGTTAGAGAAATTTCCATATCTGGGCAAAAGGAATATAACAGAGACAATAAAATATACCAATGTCGATTATGGGATTATGCAAACAATTGAAATAAATAAATACTCTGTTGTACTATATTTAGAAGATTTTAAGATAAATAATTTCACATCACTTTTAGTTAAGTTTTGTAAATCACACTGGCTGTTCAATTTCTTTTAAGGTAAACAAGAGATTGTAGCCATGCAGTTCTGCTTCATAGTGCTCAAGGCCTAGAGTCTCAGTAGGGTCCACATCTTTGGTCCTGAACTTTCCAAGTTTTTGCTGCCTGCCTTGTTTTGTTTTCCCAATGTCTCAATCCTATTAGTTATTAATTAATTTGAATTTCATACATAAATGGCTAACTCCTAGATATTTTCTTTCATTTTTCAGAGTTGTAAATATCTAGCCACCATGTGCATTTCCATATGACTCTAGACAGAAGGCCTGCATTTCTCTCCGGGTACATAGCTGATCCATGAGTACTGTTGAATTCTCATTCCTTATCTTACTCCATGGGCTGGAGCCTTAATCAAACTTCACAACCCAATTAAACTCTCATGCTTCTACTTATTTCAATGATTAAACGGCTTTAATGTTCTTAATGGCACTTCTATTTCTATATGTTTCTTAAGTAGTATGCAGTCCTGTCTTTCATTTTCCACCCACCCCACCACTCAGAGATGCTTTTTCTCCTTAGTTCAATGTGTTCTAATTATTAAAACCAAGATACTATGGAGGCTCAAGTCCTGGGCTCTGTGTTGAAGCAGCATGAGTTTCCCAGGACACATGATGAAGAAGAGTATGCTGGCAGGCAGAGAAGCATAGGCAGAGAATCAGAGAGGAAACAGTACACCTATAGAAATTAGAATATAGATAAGCATGCAGGAGATACAATAGCACTGAAGCTATGCTTTATAAGTCAGGCCAAAGAAGTGTCTGGAACTTACCAGAATGCACTATCAGTACTGACTACACTATTAATCAGCTTTGCCCTCTAAAGGTAGTTTCTTCCAACAAAAGATAACCTTAGCAGCTCCCTGAGAAGAGCCCATTTTGCAAACCACCTGGGCTATTTAGCATCCTGTTGGGACCTTGCCCAGAGTTGGCTCCATATGCCACCCTTCCCCAGGGAGCTTGGGAAGAGTCCCTGAGAATAACTGTGAGACTGAGATCAACCATTGTAATAGTACAGGCCTGGATATGAGGATGTGAAGTAAACCGAAGCAAGTGAGACAGATTGTCTGTGAGTCCCAGTCTCAGAGACACAGCGAAATCGCAAGTATAACAACTCTCTGGGCCTGTCATTTCTGAGCAGCACCGACCGTTCCTTCCACCTACAGAACTGATCACACTGGAGTTAGCAACCTTCCCAACTTCACATGACCACTGTGTATGCCTCTCTAGTGTCTCTTGGCCTGCCCACCAGGATTATTTCACATTCACTGACTATCTGCCTGAGCCAAAGCTTCTAACATAACTCTCCCCATGATTCTAGTTCTTTAAATTATCTTCCTGATTTTTGTCCATATGTCCACACTCCTCTCAAATGCTTGAAGACAGTCCTCTGCTACTGGAAGTAACAACGAGAGAAGGGATTTCTGATGTGCCTATCAACACTGCTCATCCTGTTGGTTATACTAGGCATCCCTGGGCAAGTGCTGACACCAAAGCTTGACACATCCAAATACTTCCTATTGTCCTATGCTAAGCAGGGGACTGTCGGAGCAGAGGAGACATCAGCTGTTTCCAGTACTTCGGGCTAAATGCACTGATGCAGTGCCAAGTGACAACTGTGTCACTTCAGTCATGGTGAATCTTTGGAGGCATCCTTTCTTCTTCTGGAAAAAGGGCTCATTGGTTCCCTTGTTCACTGAACCCACTGAATTGGCATATCTGAAAAGGATGCTCCGAGCCCTGCTCATTTCTCTATGGCAGGCATGGGTGATAACATTAGTACCAAAGCCATCAGACCACGAAAAGGGATTGCATGAGAACCCTTTGACACTTGAGCTTCTGTGCATCAGCACATGTTTCTTGAAGTGAATGCGAAGAGAGGAGACAGCAGAGATTACTTCCACCTCCAGCTAATATCTAGAAAGCAAAATGGTATTTTAAAAGAGAAAAAATAAACACAAGAAGGGAAGACCTCCATCCCATTGGAACAGTCAGGTTTGGGATTCATGGTCTGCATTCCCACTTCTTTCTGCCCTTGTCCCTCTGGATCTGAAAACAACTCTAGGGTCTCAGCTTGGTAAGCAAGCCTGGGCTTCTTGTATTGAGAAATACAGCCTCTGAAAATCCAGAAAGTGCATTTCTTTTATAGAAATGGTCCCTAAACCTTACCACCAATGAGTGTTAAGAGGGGTTTAGGTTCTCAGTATTAGCAGGTAAAAAAGAAGTAAAAGTTAGTCCCTGTTTTCAAGTTGGAGCTACCTAAAGAACACTCACCCATCTTTGAGTTTTAGAGACAATTTTATGTAAAATGTAAGGATTCATGTTAGCTGGGGACTCAGACATCACAAATAGATTGGAGGAAAGGAAGAAAATGAAGTCCCTAATGTGCCAATATAACCAGATAAGAGGCTTCTTCTAAAAGCATCAGCTGGGTCTCTATATGATATCTTATGTGGTCTGGAGCACTTGCTTTACTTAGTCAAACAGAAAATTATTTAGCAGTAGTAGGGAATTAACAGGCAGGTTAAGTGGGGTAAGAGCCTACATTTCTGTCTCTCATTCTTTCCCTCTATTTATCTCATTCTCAATCCTCCTCACCCATCTCTCTTGCATATACACAGAAATGTAGATACATCAACATGTTCACGCATGCAATACTAATGTATACATACACACACGCATATGTATGCATATGTTTTCATACACATATAAATACAACTTCATATTCCATTTTCAGGTCTTGGGATGGATGCTAAATTTCTTCACAATTCTGACTGCTTGATTCCTTTGAATATTATTTTTCTCAACTTTTTTGAATGTGTTGGTACAATAGTCACTGAAGGTTTACATCATCAATAAATGACTAAACAAGCAAAGAGCCTATCACACACCAATGGATAGAATTATTATTTCAAGCCGGGCAGTGGTTGCCCACACCTTTAATCCCAGCACTTGGGAGGCAGAGGCAGGCAGATTTCTGAGTTTGAGGCCAGCTTGGTTTACAGAGTGAGTTCCAGGACTATTCAGATAGACCATGTCTCAAAAAAAAAAAAAGAAAGAAAGAAAGAAAGAAAGAAAGAAAGAAAGAAAGAAAGAAAGAAAGAAAGAAAGAAA
>NC_034605.1:13170769-13190892 GCF_900095145.1 Mus pahari
ACACACACACACACACACACACATACACACATAAACACATAGAGGGGGGCACACACACACACATGCATGTGCGCACAAGCAAATGACTGCCACAGCTCTAAGTTAATTTGAAAGCATCAAAAGGCAGAAGGAAGATGTAAGGGAAAAGAAAACAAAAAGAGAAAAGAAATGGGAAGAGAAAGAAAAAATAGCTTGGTTGGTTTTCTTCAGATCCATCTTCATGCTTGAACATTCTTTTCATCACCTCCCTATACCCAGGGACAAGAGCTCACTCTTTAGTTTGGGGAGATTCAAAACAGGGTTTCTCTGTGTGACCCTAGCTATCCTCAAACTCACTCTGTAGACCAAGCTGGCCTTGAACTCAGATTTGTGCCTGCTTCTGCTTCCAAGTGCTGGGATTAAAGATGTGCGCCCCAACTACCCTGCAGAGGATCACTCTTCTAACAGAGCCTGTTCTATTCTCACAGAATTAAGTATGTCCTTGCTAGAGTCTATCTTGGAGAAAACTTCTTTCTGTGTCCTAGAACACAACTCCTAGGTAGGCCTGCCTTGTGCTGATAGCCATGGAAAAAATTCTCATTTTTAAATAACTGAAAAAAATAATGCATCCCTTATTCACACTCCCCATTTTCCTTCCGAGTATCTTGGTTCTGTCATGTAATAGTTCAGCAGCTGATTCTCCCTCCTGGTTTGATCTCTTAAAATATCAGTCTATCTCTCAGACTGTTTTGATTGTAACTAAATATAATCTTTTTGTCTCCTCAACATCAAGTCTAGCAAGGTGACTATATCAGCAAAATCCACATGTTTCTTAGAAGTGGAAATTCTTAGGCACTGTGTCTTCTCAAAATTGAAGCAGAGTCTAGGGATGGGCAGGGCGGGACTCTGCATGCTTCTCATCTCTTGGAGACTCTTAAGCCTTTAGTTTTGAGACATAGCAATACAATCAAGGCAAAGGCTTCAAACACTCTGGAACGTGTCTTGTTTCCACAAATTCAGTCTTCGTTTGCATAACTGTTCAACACATTTCTTTCTTCACGGCTGTTCTAGAACATCTGATGAACACACCAAGTCTTCTCCCATGAACTGAATCAAAACTAATCTCACAGATCCATTACCTTCAAAACTGATCTCCAACCCAATTGCATGTATACATATTTCACAAAAACAAGTAACAATTTAAATGTCTAAACAGATTTGCATAGAACCACTTTTGTCAGAAATGTAACCTGTTTGATGATGATTGTTCCTGTTGAGAAGGTGACTTTCAAATACATTTTTACTTTTAAATATTTTTAAACAAGAGTAGCTGAGAAACATCATATATTTGTGATAAAACTCAGTCTTCCAGTTTTTCAGAGGTATGAAGCATCACCAATTCCTTTTGCCAAGGACACACCTAGAAGATTCTAAAAGGCTCCAGGTATCCAAGGAACCCCACTAATATACTAGCATCTTCATGCCAGAAACAACTGGGTGTTTAAGTTTTCTTTTTGGGTTAAAGAAAAAAAAAAAAAAACATTGTTCAAGGCAACCTAATTTTACATCCACATTATCTGTAAACAAGAAATGAGATGAGACCCTTTGGTAGCAGAAATGAGTGTACAATAGTTATGTTAATTTTAACCAGAAACAAAAACAATAATCTTTTGAGTGACCCAAAACAGAAATTTTTCAATTGCGAATTGTAATTGAATATACTTTTACAGACATTTTTTAAATGAATTCTTCCATAAAGAAGATGCTCTGGTTAATTTAAGTTATAATTAAAAACAACTTTAGCTTACATATTGATTTCATTACATAGTATTTTATTTCTGTCTATTGTTTTACATCTTAACAAGTTAATAAAGGAGTCTTTTATGTAATCCTTTATATTA
Source organism: Mus pahari (assembly GCF_900095145.1). Lineage (NCBI taxonomy): Eukaryota > Metazoa > Chordata > Mammalia > Rodentia > Muridae > Mus > Mus pahari. The sequence goes on from NC_034605.1 coordinate 13,172,650, forward strand.
CTTTCAAATTCAAGATAATTTTTGAATGGAAATTACATTTGTGCAACATAGGTTTTTTTTCCTTCTACTAAAATAATGGAAGCTTTGTTCACTTTACATTAAATTCTCAAGAAACCAGAAATCCATTACTTTCTTAAGAAAAATCTCATTTTTTTTCCTGTGTTTTTTCCAGGTAAAATCAACTCTAGTCATATTCAAAATATAAAAGCCAGGAGCAAATTCTAGCTGTTCTGTGAGGGAGGAAGGAGAGTGACTCTTTGAGGCAAGGGCGACATGTGTACACATACATGCAACCATAACCAGGGTCCATACAAGTGGAAGGTCCATACAATATCCACTCATGGACATTCTCACAAAAGGGCTCAGAGTAAAATCCAATACATTGGAAAATATGAGCTGAGGACTAGGGAACTATCTCAGGAAAATACTTTTCATGAAGGCATCAGGACTGGAATTAAATCTCACAAACACATGTCTTTTTTCTTTTTCTTTTTTTTTTTTTTTAAGTATATAACATAGCAAAGAGGAGGATGGGAGGAGGATGGTGGCGCACACCTGTAATCCTAAAGCTGGCAAGGAAGAGAAGGGCAAATGAGGGAACCAACTGGCCATCCATCCTCGCCTACTTGAGAAGTTCTAGGATAGGAAATGTCTATATTTGAAATACATATACATTTTATACACACACACACACACACTTATGTATGCAGGCACTCATACATATATGTGCACTAACATACACATAAGCACACATACACTCAGGTATGCATGCGCTCATGCACATATGTCCACTAGCACACATATAGCATACACACACTCATGTGCGCATGCACTCATGTACATATATGTTGGAACATATACATAGGCACAAGCAAAGAAAAGAAGATAAGAGGAGGGAAGGGGGGAAGAAAAGGAAAGAAAAGGAAAGGAAAGGAAAGGAAAAGAAAAGAAAAGAAAAGAAAAGAAAAGAAAAGAAAAGAAAAGAAAAGAAAAGAAAAGAAAAGAAAAGAAAAGAAAAGGAGAACTGAGCCATTGCTAACCCTCCTCTCAATTTTTCTGAGTCTCTTAAGTCAACAATTTGGGTAATTTCCAGCCAAGTAATCAGTGTCCATTTAGCCAATGTTCACCTGTGTCTTGTTTTTCTTGTATTTGAGTTCTAGGTCTTCAAACCCAGGACCTCACATTTTCATAGCATGTTCTCCAAATTCACATTTTCATAGCAAATATTTTGCCAACTGAGCCGTTACCCCAGCCCATGTGCACAGGTTTTTGTATGAAGGTACATCTTCAATTTCTGAGGTAATAATAACAAGTATGTCTGATATCATTTTTCAAAAAGCACATGTAGTTTTGTTTGATGTTTCTAAGCTATCTTCCAAAGCTGCTGGACTGTACACTTCTACAAGCTAGACCTGGAAGTTTGAAGAAGCCAGGGATCCACTATTTGCCTAGAAAAGGTTCAGTATTCCCCATTTCTCACTGGTATTTGATGATGTTCCTATTAAAGGTTTTATTGAGTCTAGTAGATGAAAGAAATATATATTTTAAGAACTTCATAGATGAGCACCAAAACTTTATCACTCCTGTTCTGCCTGTGATGTCACTCCCTTTCAAATTCATGACATTGTTATTGTCACACACATACACACACACACACACACACACACACACACACACAGCTTAATGACTCCATCTAGTATTATTTGTATGCATATATTTGTATGTGTCCAGAGATGACTACTTGGGAGTGGACAACATATGTGAAAGCTCATCCCTGTAGGAAACTGACTATTTCTCATCAGCAGGCATTGGCCACCTAGTGCTCTTTATCTAGGGATGGACTCTTGTAGGATTTCCTCCATCCATACTGGCATGTCGACCTGTGTGGTCATTAGGCAGTTTTTTTTTTTTTTCAAGCAGTTATATTGTTGCAATCAGTGTATTTCTTTGTCATGTCTAGAAGACACTACCAAACTGTAGGGTCATGGTCCTCTGGCCCTTACAATCTCTTGGCCCTCCACCTCTAAAATATTCCCTAAATATTAAATATTGCAGTTGCATTGAAGATATGGCATTTTGGATTGGGCACCCCACAGTCACTTCTTCCCTGTATTTTGACCAGTTTATAGCTGTCATTAACAGTCTCCATCTACTGTAAAAAGAAGCTTTTTCAATGAAGGGTGAAAGCTATACTTATCTCTGTGTCTAAGGATACATATTTTGAATATAGTCACAAAAATCTGTTGTTATTTATGTTATAAATTTATGTTTTCCTAAGAAGTTTTCTGTGTGTTTATTTTTTTTTATTTGTGTATCTTTGGTGAGGTGTTGGTTAACGTTTTTGTCTTGCTATTGTCAAATATATACTCTTCCCATATTTTGGATAACAAGTATTTATCTAATATCTCTTTTGCAAAGTATTTTCTTCCAGGCTATGCAAGAATTTAACATTTTCTTTATATCACATTCACTTTCCCAGAGAAGAAAGTTTTAATTATAATGGCATCCATATTATCAGTGGTATTTCATACTTCTAATGTTGTATTTAAAAAGTCATCACTTCACCCAACACCAACTAGATTTTCTCTTAAGTTGTCTTATGGGAGTTTCATGTTTTCACATCTTAGGTTTGGGGTTCATTGGAGTTGTTTTTGTGACTGTATAACATTTCTGTCTAGAGTCATTGTATCTGTGCCTATGCCTTTGTCCAACCATATTTGTCAAAGATCAGTTGACTATATCAATGACTGACTATTTTGAGACTCTCTTATTTGTTCTCTGTAACTGGCACAATATATACTGTACTGCCTTGGTTACTGTAGCATTAGAGTAAGTATTCAAGTTGCATATGACTCATTTTCTGACTTATTTCCTTCAATGCCATGTTGGCTAGTCTGGGTTTTATGACTCTCCATATGAGCTGTAGACTTCAACAACTTCCTGGGACTTTGACTGTGGTTATGTTGAATCTAGAGATGAAGTCAAGAAGAAATAACATCTTAGCAATATTGTGCCTCCCTGCCCACAGATATAGCACATCTATCTTTCATCCATGTAGTTCTTTCACATTTTATCAGTTTTCTGGTTTTCCTTGTATCATTCTGTTAGATTTATACACAAGTATTTCACTTTGAAGGGTGCCCTGTGTTCAGTTTAGGCTTCATTTTTCATCATAGAAAGTCCTTTTCTTTCCTTGGGCCTATGTGATTTTTATCTCCAAAATATCACTATATATATTGCAGCAGGCTGTTGCAAAAGACTAAATCATAAATCAAATTTGAAAGCATTTTGTTAAATGCGAAGCTCTGTGGATGCTCACAATCTTATTAAAGTTCCTGTCAGTGCATAGAATTCTTTGACCATTTTTAAGATGCTGATACCCATGTTTCTATCTTATTGTGTGGGATTTTTCACAAATCTCCTGAGAGGCAAAACTTTGGAGGTATTTAACGTCAAAGTGTGGCCTCTGTGGAAGAAAGCTTCGTCAAATGTTATCTATGACGTGAAGTGACAGTTTGTTATAATCCTGGGTAAGTGTTCATTCCTTTGTCAGAACACAACTAGACAATCACTTTATGATGATAGATGGAATCCCACAGCAACCAGGAAAAATGATGCTGCTCATAGAAAGTGCAGAGTGGAGGACCTGGTAGTTTGCTTAGTGACAGAACACTTGCCATACATAAATAAGGCCCTGGATTCAATGCTGAGGAAAAGGAAGGGGAGGGGAATGTAAGAGAGGATGGGGAGGGGAGAGGAAAGGGGGAGGGAGGAGAGGAATAGAATATAACAAGAAGAATGTTTGAAAATATGTAAGGAATTAACTATAAAATACTTATCATACACATAATTCTTTGTATAAAACCAGTTTTAATGAACTTAAATCATTCAGTCTGACAAGGCTCCTTCCAAGAGCCAAAGACCATCTAACAAAAAAATATCCCCAATACCAGGCATAAGAAGTCATCTTTTGTGTTGTTGATCAGGGCTGTCTGGGAGACTCTCCAAACAGTAGCCTGTTGCCCTTGCCCTTAGTTACACTTGCACCCTGAGGTGAAGGTTAAGTACCTATTGTTGAAAAGACAGAAAGCAGAGGACCCTCAGCTGGAACTGAAGGCCTCCTACTGGAGAACTAGTGTTCATAGTACCAGAAAGTACCTCCCAATCTTCCAAAGGAGGCAGGTGACCAACAGTCCTATCAACCTATAAAGTCAATGAACCACAACAATGAACAGCATGGCATAATTACCCTAAGAGTTAAGTACATACCTTCCTGGTAATCAGTACCTCTCTAGTTAGACTTAAAGCCCACTCAACAAGAGTGAAGCTAGGCCTGGTACTGGAAACCTAGCTAATTACTCAGTTCTTATGAATTCGTGTATATTAGAGGAGAATCTAGAGTCACTACTTTCCTAAACCAGCATAATCCCTAACAACTATCTATAAACATTTGTTCTTATAGCCACAGATAGTGTAATTCTCACCCCATAAAGGAAGCTTCTCTTTATGACAGAGACCACTACCAGTTAAAGTACAGAGTTATAGAGCCTAGTTAGTCCCAATGGATACATCTACAGCACACTCCCATACCTAAAGCTCAGGGAACATTGTGGAAGAGGAAATAGAAAGATTATAAGGGCAAAAAAAAAATAAGGGAGTTTGCTATGAGACTGTGTGTGTCCTAGTAATGTCAGATTCTGGACCCATGAAGACTCACCAACATGGCTGCTTAAATGTGCTGAACAAGTAGGATGCCAATAGACATGACAAAGTGGACCATGAGAAGCACACAAACTGATTATCTAATTTCAAATTGTCATCCCCGAAAGCATACATACAAGTAATACTATGCAGACTGAGCAGGTTATTTTTAGGTATGTATATACAAACACATATATACATATAATAATAATTAATGAAAAAAGAGACCACTAATGGGAAAGGGTATATGGGAGGTTTTGGAGGGAGCAAAGAGAAGGAAGGAAGTGTTGTAATTATATTATTATCTCAGAAGTGTCTTAAATGAGTAAGAATGGTGAATGGGATGATTGCCCACATAAGTGTAGATGAGCAAAAAATCTCAGTTCATAGATGGAGTATTCTTGCAAAGGCAAGCCCATGACTAATCCTTTCATAAAGTTCAGTGGAGCTGGTAAGGTTCTTGCAGTAATGAGGTCAGATCCAAGATATTATCAAAACCAACGTTGAAAGAGAATTATAATGAACAGAGCAACATCACTTAATTAATTAATACTAATCAATATGAGGAATATGTTCCCCGGCAGAGTGAAGCCCTTGGAAAGTTTAAAAAACAATAGAAATGGAAACAGCCTGTAGAAATTCCCATCCACATCAGGGTGGGAGATTGGACCACGGTGTCCCTCGGGTGGACCTTTAATCCAAGCTTTATGGAATCATTGGCTCTCCAACTGATGGGCTCATCCCTGGAGAAAACGATTTCTCCAGATCTCAGCCTCATGATGTCTTCCCTATCCACATTCAGAAACTGCATGCATGTGAACTCAGAAGCAGTACTCACGCACACACACACACACACACACACACACACATGCACACACACACAGAAGCTATCTTTGGATCCTTCCTCAAATGAAAGATACACATACATTAGCTTATTTTTTTAAAAAAATGTCTTGGCTACCTCAAAGTTTGGGCACTCCTAAACCTTCCCCTGCTACCCTAGGCCCAATCAGGGAAGTGGCCAGTGGGGGGAAAAAAAAAAAAACACAATCTCACAAGGCTTTATCTCCTGTCACTCCCGTGTCCCATTCTTCTACCCCGACTCATGGCTATCCTGCTCTATTCCTCTATTCATCCAAGACCATGCAACTCTAAGGATCCCATCCTGGGCCCAACCATTAGCTGCTGGCATCTTTACTGATCAATCAAAAGCCAATGGGGGACAAGGATCTTTAGCATTTGGACACACAGATTCTGGATTGATTCAAAGCATTAGAACCAGTCTCCAAAACAGTAATTCCATGTAAAGGTATACAACATATCAAGAAAGATACAGGAGTTTTGTTTGTTTGTTTGTTTGTTTTGTTTTGTTTGTAATCTGTGTGTATATGAATGAGAGAGATGGGTGCATATATGACTATTTGTAAGTATGAGTGTACACATATGGGCAAGCCAACCTTTGTCAATCCTTGCTTGTTAAAGATAGACTTTGTTTGAGACAGGGTCTCTGATTGTTTACAGTGTAGACTGGGCTTGCTGACCTGTGAGCCTTCTGTCTCACTGAAGGAGAACTGGGATAATGGAGGATTGCTACCTTGTCCAACTTTACAGGAGCACTGGGGATCCAACTCAGGTTTTCACACTAGCGTTAAAAATACTTTAGCCGCTGTGCTATCTCCCAAGACACCTGATATTTCATTTTTTATTATCATTTATCAATTACAGTTCCTGGATATGATATAATTTCTACTGTATTTTAGTTCCTCACAAAGAACCAACATATCCAGGGTGTGGGGACAAATCAGGGCAGAAAAAGAATAGACTTTACATCGTAATGGAGTCCAACTTGAGGAGGTTCAGTGACATGAAAGCCCCTGACAGAGGGCAGCACTGTTGTGGAGCCCCTAACCCAGCTCCCCTCTAACAGGGCTCTATGGTTTTCTACTGCAGCTGAATTTACTGGAACACGGACAAGCAGTGTGATGACAGTTTCTTTCTGTCCCAAGGTGCTCATCTACCACTTAATCCATTTGTGCATCTCATCCATCATGTAAATGAAACGTGGAACAGCCCCAAGTTTCAAGAGGCTGTTAGCCCTCAACAGCAAGTAGTTCAGAATTGATTAGATTAAGAAGGTCTGCTTGGACCTCAATTCAAGTGCTGTTTGTGCAGCTTAAGTGCCAAGTGAGAGGAGGAGGGAGAGACCTCAAGGGCAGCAGCAGCATCCAGCTTGGAGGCTCTAAAACAGTGAACCAGGGCTTGTCATGCATGAGCAGCTAAACCAAGATTAGATATTAGAATATTCCTCTTCCCTCCCTTTCTTTCTCTCTATATGTGTGTGTGTATGTGTACATGTTCATATGTATGTTATGTTCATATACACCTACATATATGTACATATATACATATATACAGAATCTTACAAACTGTGTGCAAATATTTTTCTACTTATCTTAATCTACGTAGAAGCAGAAAAGTGTGCATGTGTAGGTATATATATATATATATATATATATATATATATATATATAAAATATATAATATAAAATCATTTAATATTCAGAAAAAAATATCCCACAAGGTAAATGCTGCTCAAATTTTGCTCAAAAATTACCGTGTATGTAATAGAATGTCACCATCGATTCATTTGGACTTTTGTATGGAAGGGAATCAGCTGGCCTCACATTTTCACTGACATTAAGCAGAACCAGGTGAGGGATCTTGACTGGTTGTTGCAGGGTTCTTTTTGTTGTTTTGTCTTCCTGGTTTCAGAGGGAAGGCTTGGGTATAACACAGGCTTCCCAGATCCCTGTACTCAGAATGCTTAATATTCCATGAACAAGTGAATGTCAAAGAATGTTGACATATATATTCATGACCTTGGGTGTGCACAACCAAGAACTTCAGACACATTTGAGCAAACCTCATAGACAATTTCCTCTACACCCAGGACATTATTTTAGGATTGCTGGCTCCAAAACAAGCTTCTACAAGCCCTCACTGCTGTCTCTACTGTGAATTAGTGAAGACAGGTAGCTTTAAGGAACTTCATATCATATAATCCGTAGGTTGAGCTCCTTGGAATATATCTAAATGGACTGGAAATTCATATCCATACCTGCCCAGGCATATTTACGGTGGCTTTATTCATAATAGCCAAAATTCAAAGCTAATGTCTTCTTCAGTAGGTGAATTAATAAACAAAATATACGTGTCTCATAGGATGATACTCCCATCTAAAAAGAATTGAGACATGTCATGGAAACACATGGAGGCTATTTAAATTTGTATCATCAACTAAAAGAAGTCAGATGTTAAAACCTATCTTGGATACAATTATAGCTATAGGACAATATGGAAAAGACAAAACCGTAGAACCAACTAAAAAGCCAGAGGCTTCTTAGGGTTAATTAAGGAAAGGTAGAAATCATTCTTTCTGGTGTGACTATGGCGGACACTTATAAATTTGTCTGAATCATAAGTATAAGTACTTAAGTAGCTGTGAATCCTGGATGATGATTGTGTGATAGTGTAGGGTTGTAATTGCAATGAACAAGATGTTTATAAGAGACGCTGTGCATGATGAAGCCAAGAGGTAGATGGGAACCCTCTGGATTAATCAATTTTGATTATAGCCTAATACTGACCTAAGAAGCAGAGTAAAATAAAACAGAGTTAAAGTGAGCTTCTTCATATCCTATGAAGAACTAACTACTGATTAACAGAGCAAGATGTATATATGCTATTTCTTAAATACAGCATGTAATCAGAGATTTCAAAGGTGAATCATTGACAGAGATCCAGAAAAGGGTTAAAGGTCTTATGAAATGCAGGAGACCAGCTTTGAGGGACACTGGGGGACATAGTGTGTTCAGCTTGGGTGTAACAGAAGGCTTAAGCTGATCAATGAGTGCCAGGAATATGGATGTCAGTTGGAGCCAAAATTCTTTAACTGAGAAGACACACTTTGCCTTTTCTTCTGCTCACAAGATAAACTGACTTAACTCTGCTAGCGCTCACTCACTTGAAATCTTACTGTGTTTTACTTTTCCAGAACTGTTTCTGATTTATGGGGAGAAATGTAGAGCTTGGTAACTTTACCACAGTGCCATTATGATGCCTAGTTGGGGTGTATCTGCGGGTCCCCTTCTTTGTCTCTATCAAATATAAACCTGAAAAAAGTCTGTATTGTACAGATGTTATAATGCCTTTCTTGGCAGCTAAACAGAATGTCTCAACTCATAGTAAACAATTTTCTTCTCTCTACCAAAATGATGATTAACTTGGAGTTACACATATACTGTAATTTGCCCCCATTTTCATCTTTCTTTAATAAAATGCAGAAATGACATGAACCGGCTGCAAAAATAGATGTGTTCCTGAGCTTCACACAGCTATAATCTGAGAAAATTAGTTGTGCCTTCTCTTTCTGATTTGGTCTTTTGAGACTCTGAATCTGGTGGGAAATGTATTTCAAGAGTATGTTTGCTCTTGAAGATGGGATCTTCCTTCCTAGATGCTGAACATATGGATGCGGAGTACCTCATTGTGCCTGACCCACACTGAGAACTAAGAGGAATAGGTGCCCTACAGGATACCTGGGGGTTGGAGCACAAAGTCAGGTTGAACTGAGGCAGATTAGGAAAGAGCTTGTCTCAGGGTCTATCCTTTCCTTTCCTGTCTGAGGGGCAGTGATTTGGCTGACTCAGTGATCTCAGGACTGACTCCACCTACTTTCTGCCTCCGGCTGCCTATACCATATTAGAGATTTTTTTTGCCCAGTCCACCAACCTTGGCCAGCCTGACAGGAGTGTCTTCTCTGAGCCTGAGTACAAAGTGTCATTTTCACCAGTGAACCAGGAAACAGAAAGTGTGTATAAGGAGGGGAGGTGCTTATGCCCTTATGTGTTTTGTGTATATGTCTAGTGGGGACATGTGCATGTTTACATGTATTAATGTGCATAGAACGTGGTATATGGTATATGTATGTACATCATTATGTAGATGTTTCCTTCTCTCTACCTTTGAAAACATGTATAGGAATATCTATGTACAGATGGTTTTGTGTGTGTCTGTGTGTGTGTGTATGTGTGTGTGTAAATAACATGATACAAAGAAAGTGTGTGTGTCTTGAGGAAAATAGGCATAAACAGATTATTTTGGCCCAAGATTTGAAAGGATACTAGCCCATAATAAGGGACAGTGTGGTAGAATTCATAATGGCTCCTGCCCACGATAGAAGAATTAAAACCATGAGGTGACTTGTTTACACATCCATTATGTCAGGAAGCAGAAGACTCTGGACCAGAAATAGGGCCAAGGTTAAGTTACAAGGCTCTCTCACAGGCCTACTTCAACCAGTCAGGCCTCATCTTGTAAATTTCCCACAGTCTCACAAACTACTACTAGCTAGGCATATGTTCAAACACATGAGTTTATAGAGAGCATTTCACATCCAAGATTGCAGTATTTCAATAGTAAAATAAACTTTGGTTTCACTTTTAAAATGTCTCAATATGTAACTCTTGAAGAAAAATAGTAAACAGAATACTTTTAAAATACTTAAACTAGACCAAAGTGCCAAGGAATGTTCTGGAACTTTTTCTTTCCTTTCATTTTCTAGTCCAGGAATTGAGATCCCGTTCTGTCCCATGTTCTCGGTATCACTTTGGGAAATGGTAACCTCTCCAAACTTGGTCTTTGCTCTCATTTTCAGTAGATGCGATGTTCATCCTCCTATAAAGCTGTGGTAAGGACTAAATGAGAAGACACATGCTACACCATCTGCTTAGCCTGTCATAACGAACACCACAAACCAGTCAGCTCACACGACAATAGCTGGCTGACTTTCCTTTTTTCTTTTTATGATCTTTTTATTGTTTATTTAGCAATCTCATATCATGAACCCTGATCACTCCTACTTCCCAGGCCTCCCAGGTCCCCCACCAAAGAAAGTAAAGTACAGTTCAATTGGTGTTACACACACACACTCACTGGTTAAATGCCCACTGGCCAGTCTCTTAAAGAAAACTGAGTCCTTAGCTACTCATACCCCGGCCAGAAGCCTTCATTGCTGAGGTTCGAGTGAGGTATGTGCTGATGCCAGAGACCATGTGAAAGTCATGAGCCACGCCCCTCTGACAGTAAAGGGACAGGAAGCTATTTTGCCATGGTATTGATGGTTACAGACTCACAGTTAAGGGAGGATAGTGTCTGGATTTAGTGGTTGTTTATGGGATGGATCCCCCATAAACCCAGACACTATCGCAGATGCCAACAAGATTTTGCTGACAGGAACCTGATATAGCTGTCTCCTGAGAGGCTCTGCCAGTGCCTGACAAATACAGAAGTGGATGCTCACAGTCATCCATTGGATGGAGCACAGGGTTCCCAGTGAAGGATCTAGAGAAAGTACCCAAGGAGCTGAAGGGGTTTGAAGCCCTATAGAAGGACCAAAAATATGAACTAATCAGTACCCCCAGAGCTCCCTGGGACTAAACCACCAATCAAAGAAATCACATGGTAGGGCTCATGTCTCTAGATGCATATGTAGCAGAGGATGGCCTAGTCAGTCATCAATGGTAGGAGAAACCCTTGGTCTTGTGAAGGTTCTATGCCCTAGTATAGGGGAATGCCAGGGCCAGGAGGCAGGAGTAGGTGGGTTGGTGAGCAGGGGGAGGGGATGGAGAATTTTTGGAGAGGAAACTAGGAAAAGGGATAACATTTGAAATGTAAATAAAGAAAATATCTAATTAAAAAATAAATAAATAAAAGGGAGAATAGCATGAAAGGAGATGGAAAAGATGTACAGGGGGTCAGAAAATTGAACAAAGGTGTGTAGCAATGGAGGATGGGGAAGTGGGGATAGCAACCAGAAAGTCCCAGATGCCAGGAAAGCAAGAGCCTCCTAGGACCCAGAGGTGATGGCATTAGCTAAAATTCCCCACAAAGGGGAGAGACAACCTGTTGAGACCATATCCAGAGGTTAGGCATGGTCCCCTGGTTGAGGGATGGGGTCATCCACCCATCTCCAAAATTTTAACCCAGAATTGCTCCTGTCTAAAGGAAATACAGGGACAAAGAGTGGAACAGAAACTGAAGGAAAGGCCATTCGGAGACTGCCCCACCTGGGGATCCATCCCACAGGCAGACACCAAACTCAGACACTATTGCTGATGCGAAGAGTGCTTGCTGACAGGAGCCTGATACAGCTGTCTCCTGAGAGGCTCTGCCAGATCCTGACCAATACAGAAATGGAGTTTGCAACCAACTATAGGACTGAGCACAGGGACCCCAATGGAGGAATTAGGGGAAGAACTGAAGGAGCTGAAGAGGCCTTATATCGCATCAATGGGAGGGGAGGCCCATGGTCCTGTGAAGGCTTAATGCCCAAGTGTAGATGAATGCTAGGGCAGTGAGGCAGGAATGGGTAGGTGGGTGGGGGAGCACCCTCATAGAAGCAGGGTAAGGGGGGATGTGATAGGGGGTTTCTGGAGGGAAACCAGGAAAGGGGATAACATTTGAAATGTAAATAAATAAAATAATAAAGCAAACTAAAAAGAAAAAAGAAAGGGAGGGTATAGAAGGCCTATATGATAACTCTTCGCTCCCCAATCCCTACCAAGAAAAAAAAAGTAACAACCTAGACAAACCATTGAAAAGATGTCGATCATGATGAGACCATAGTGATGAAGATGCTAAAGTGTAGCTCTCCACAACTGATCTTCTTACAATGCTGAAATACCAGCTCAAATGTCTCTGTCAAAATTCGCTCCTCTTCCAATGGCATGGTCCTATTGTCTTGGACCTCATTTTTGCATGAAATACTGCTTTAAAAACCCAGTCTCCAAACATAATCACATACTGAAGTCCTGGGATTTAGGGTTTCGCAGGCATTCCCGGTGAGGAAATTAACTACACCCTGCACTGCACATTGCATGTCCTGAGATGTTACAAAAATAGGTACTATTCATTGTTAACCCACATCCTTCCTGTCCTGCCGCTCATGGGGCTGAGGAAGACTGCCTGACTCTGTCATCTGTTCATCTCGTGTACCATCTCCAGGACCTCCATACTCTCCAGCTGCGGCTATCAGATCTGTGTAGTGCCTCGGGTGTCCCTGTCCTCAACTGAACACGAAAGAATATGGCCTTGCCTATTTCTTTGTCCTTCCTGGCCCTTCCCCGTGTCCATTTACAACCCTTTGCCACCTACCCCAGTCTTACCCAATCACAAGAGCCAAGAGCTGGCACACAGATGAAAAGTGCCACAGAGATGCTTCACCACGTGATCGGAGGACAGAGGCATGGAGAGACAAATAACTAAGCATGGCTGCAGACCCTCAAATAACAGTAGCAATGTGCGAATTTACAATGAGTGCGCGCCTCCAGGAAGTTGCAAAAGAGTATTTAAAACCAGGATATTTTACAGCGCTCTGATCCTGCAGGCACTTACACTGAAACACTGCTTAGTGGTTTGTTGTCTTTTTCACCCTGTGTATTTCTCCACGGTGAAATGTGTTGCTTTGGCACTTTTAAGAGCCATTATTCTCCATGATTACCACCTGTGAGCTGGCAAGGAGGAGCCGTGAGTTTCTTCCCTTGCAGAGAAATATCAACAGCCCAGATACAGAACGAAAGCGCTACAGTTTTTAATGAGCTAAGCAGTCTGCCCATTAATTTATAGCAGCTTCCTAAGCAGCCAGGGGAATATATTAGTTTTAATTTTTTTTTTTTTTTAAGAAACAAAAACAGCAGAACTGCTTTCCTCATAAAATCCAATCACAGCAAGTCATTCTGTGAGGGGTGAATTAATTAGCACTAGTTATTATGGTTTTACTGTTATTGATTCATTCTACTCTATCAATAATCTTAATTCACCCACAAAACTAATCCAATTTAATAACCTGTAAAATGGAGTCAGGAAATCGAGTTGCTTGCTAAAACATTACTTCCCAGAATTTTCTCCTTTGGGCTCAGTTTTTCTGATTGTCAGCAGGGTCCTTGGATTTCTGGACCCTGGGTCTCCTAGTTGCTCTTGTAAGATACCTTCATTATCATGTCTGTCCATCCTGGACCTTCCCATCTTATGCCAGGCAATGAAAGAGCTTCATACTGTGGACTTACTGTGGCCTAGCACATGACTTTTGGGGTGGGGGGATTCCCAGTTAGCTTGACTACAACTAGACAAGAATAAATTGTGAAGGGAGTCTAAATTAAGAAATTCCTAGAACACATTGGCCCATGAGTTTGTCTGTGGGCAATTTTCTTAATTGTTAATTGGTGGGAAATGGCTCAGCCCCCTATGGCTGTCACAATGCCATGATCAAGTGTCCTTTATCTATATAGGCGAGCTAGCTAAGCATGAACCTACAAGTGAGGCAGCAAACAGCTTTCCTCTGTGAATTCTCCTTCAGGCTCCTGCCTTGAACTCCTGCCCTGACTTCTGTTAATGGTGGGCTGTAATCTGTTAGATGACCTTTCCCCTCTCTTGTGTTTTATCACACCAACGGAGATAGTACTAGAATGGGAGGAGAGATGGAACAGCAACATGTAGCCCCAAAGGGACAACAGCAACATCCCAAAGAGCCACTCATTCTAGCTCACACTGATGTGTAAATTGAGTTATTGGAGGTGACATATGGAAAGCTAGGTGGCTATGGACAGTTGGGTTTTACCCCAAAGTTGCCAGTCTCCCATGTACCAAGTTCCAGTTTTCTATAGTTAGAAGTCTCTTGTGGAATTGCTGTGAACCTGGACTCAAAGTATTTACAACATGAGTACCCCTTGCCAAAGATAAGATTGCTCTCCTGGCATATCCTTGTGAGATCTGTGAGTGATAGTTCCAGGGCTCACTGAGACCTGTGATGAAGACAGGTCCACCCCAGGTAAACCAGGCAGATACTTCCATTTCAATCCCAAAGCCTTGTTTTCCAGATATGCCTCTGTAGTGGAAGCTACTGCCTAAAGAACTGGAGCTGCTGACCCTCTGGCTGTAGCCAGGTCCATATGACAAGGCAAGTGCACATGCAGACAGATAAACTATTTGTCTAAGTTTGTCCCAAGTATCTAAGGGTACCCAAATCCCTGAAGCCAAGACAGAGAACAGGACAAACAACTTGATCTTATCTAAGTTAGACATGCTTATTCCCTAAGGAAGAAAACTCCCAGTGTCACACAGGTCCTAGAAAGAGAGTTAGCAAGCATGCAAAAAAGGCAAGTGTGGACCCAAGTGACATTCTGGTGTCTCAGACCAGACAGTGGTAGTAACTACCGCCTAAGGATCTATCAGAGTTCCTAAGAGGTTTTGAACTTTGCTCTCTTTTTATAAGAAATGTGGAATGGACACTTTTTCTGTCTCACAGGCCCATACTGATGGCTGAACAAGAAAACAGTGAGAAGCATGTTGTATGTTTGGGGTCAGAAAGGAGATGGCCAGTACCTGGAAAATCTCCTTCTGGCTGTAGCCAGGTTCATACTCCCAGACTGCTTATGTGAAGCAGCACTGACTGCATCTGTTCCAATCTGCAAGGTCCCAGAGCCTGAAGCTGCAGCGAGTCACACCACAGAAGATGAGGATGGGAGATGGTAGAGAAATTTCTAAGACTCAGCGTTTGGCTGGAAGCTCTCCAGGCTAAAGGGAGTTCCCAGGCATAACCACTGTCAGCAGAAAAACCTTCGAATCTCTGTAACAACTTTGCTCTGAACAAATCCACACTGTTCTCTGCTTCATGACCTAAGTTTGCAGAAAGGAAATATCAAAGAAAACAAACATAACTGATATAAATTATAGAGGAATAGGCGAGCATTATGTAAATATTTTCACGAAGTTATAACCAAAGTCTGTTGTGCAAGTTCTTTTAAAAGTGTAAAATAGACCAAAAGTTATATCTCTCAAGCTATGCTATTTTTATTAGTAGTGGCTCTTTATAGTCACTATATCTGCAGGCAAATGCAGATCTCCTTTGCTGAATTAGCAGATATCCACGATGATACACTGGAGGATATGCTCAGGGCATGGACTTCCTTTTATGTGCTCATTAACTGGGGACTCATTGGAAATTATTCATAGAAATTCAGATAAGTTTCCATTATTTGATATTTATTTGTTAGGAGAAAAATCAAGTTAATTTATTTTCATTAAATGGAGAAGACCGAGTATAGGGGTGGAGGACGCCTGGAATCCCAGCACTGTTAGGCTGAACCAGAGGGGTCCGGAGTCTAAGGACAACCTGCATTACATAGTGTGACCTTCTGCCAAAATAAATCAGAGATAGATAGTTGATGGATACATACACAGACAGACAGATGGACATCAACAATGTAATTCACCCACAAGGCAGATTCCCCACCAATGACCTAGGAATTATTTTTCTGAAGAGTGCATCCAAAATCGTCGAGACCTTTTTATTGTAACTAGACAACAGTGGCTATTGTGCTACTTTTCCATTTCAAAAGTCTAACAGTTCCAAAGATGAGTAAAGCTTTTCCCCATCCTGTCAACAGTCTTTATCCCCTACCTTTCAGCTTGGCTCTCTGCCAGTGCTTTCCACACCAGCTCTTCCATCTCCTTCTTCCAATCCTACGTATTAGCAGGTTTCCGTTTGCTCCTTGTACCATTCAAATCCTTCATTCTTTTCACTGTTGTGTTCTTCTTCTGGTCATCTTGAGGTGCTACACGGGTGAACTGCAAGAGTGTATGGATAGAAGGGCCAATGAGATGGCTCTGTGGTTAAAAGCACACTGTCCCTGCAGATGACACAAGTTCAGTTCCAAGTGTCCAACTACCTCTCCCTCGAGCTCTAGGATACCCAATGCCTTCTTTGGGATTCTGCAGGCATCTTTCCTCATAGGTACATACCAACCCAGAGATCCATGCATATCCACATAATTAAAAGTAAAATCAATCTTTTAAAAACATGTTTATGGTTGGAAAGAAGTGACAGAATATTCCAGACTACTACCCTAAGGAAAATGCCTGTCCATCAAGACAGGGTCCAAAACAGATACCATCGGTTCCTTTAATCAAGAAGAAAAATAATACTAAAAATTTCTAGCAGGGGAGAAATAAACATTTCGAAAAGAAGTTGTTCCCATCCTTTGCCTCTAAGGCTGTCTATCTGTCTTCACTGTACAACTTAAAACTCAGCCAAGCACCACAATGTGCAGAAGGTCTCGAAGGGAGGTTAGTCCTGTGAATTGGGTCCAAATCAAATCGGTCCAAGTAGAGAGAGAACATTAAGCGCTTTAACGTGTTTGACCAAGTTAGGCTCTAATTAATCTCCAGCCTGAGTTGACTATCACTTATACCTCTTTAAACAAGAGCGTACTCAGTTCCAAAAAAATAATATGATTATTATAAGGCAAGACCTTACAAATGCAGTTAATCTAACAAAGTGCGCATAAAATCCTCAGGTTTTTCTGATTTCGTGGCTACTTTTATACATGCAGATATATATTTTGTTTATGACCATGTACCTGACTTGGGAATGCCATTCCTGCTCATAAAAATCAATATATGTTATTTTCACTTGCAGAAAACTGTTGCTTTCAAAATGCAGCTCCCTGGGGGTGACTCAGTAATTTATTCAAGTCAGCAAACAATGAAAAATGACATAAATTATTCTTAGGTTCCTTTCTGACTTAAGACCTTCCCATGTCCCCAGGCAGAGTGGAAAGACAAGGATAGAAAGCAAGCGTCCCCCAAATTACTTTAAAAACATACCCACGGACAGTCTTCACCATGTTATCTTACCATTCTTGGCACTATCACATTTATTGTCTAATACATCATTTTATTATTTGGTAGTCTGTGCATAGAATACATCCTAATCAAACGCATTCTGATTCTCTCCCTTCCAGTTTCACCCTGATTCTGTCCACCAAGTTCCTCTCCCAGGTAGAAATGCGGTCATTATTTTGATCTATTGTGACCTGTTTGTACATGAGTGCAGGGCCACCTTCAGGAGCAAGCATAGCTAGCATCTCATTGGCTGTAGCCATGAAGAAAAGTGACTCTCCTCCCCAAGAATCTGTCAAATGCATGGGCAATACTACATTTTAAGGGGGAAAAAAATCATGCTTCAGAAAATAATTTCAGTGTGTCTAACGTGCTAAGGTGTAAGATGGCCAGATTTATAGTCAATTAAACCCTTAACTGATTTGAAAATATGGCAAATGGATATAATTTCTAAAAAGGAGACAGGTGCTAAGGTAAAAAATACTTATTTCCTAGGGCTTCCTCCTCTGCAGCTCATCAGGATAGAATTTTAGAGTAAAATTAGAAACAGAAAAATAGACTGCATAATAACCCAGAGGCAACCTGTGTTGACCTCATTATGTGTTACAGAGGTTGGGTTCCCCAGCTGTGCTCCCACAGGGACTGAGAAGGCTGGTTCCCCAAGCAACACATTCAATAGACATGTGCTATACATGGTGTTTGTCTTTGTGTCTTAGCTTCCTTTAGTTCTCTCTCTCTCTCTCTCTCTCTCTCTCTCTCTCTCACACACACACACACACACACACACACACACACACACACACA
>NC_034605.1:13190972-13193330 GCF_900095145.1 Mus pahari
CACACACACACACACACACACACACACACACACACACACACACATAAGACTACTCTGCTCTCAAGCCCATCAAAATCAACATAAAAATTGTAAACTTATAATTTCCTCGGAGGAAAGAGAATAGCCCTATTTTGTCCTAAGTCTACATGTAAATAATACCCTAGACTCAAAAGTCAGCATTTCAGAAGGCAGTGCCAGCACCAGTCAATAAAACACACTTACCTTTTACTGAGCAGTATTTCCAAGCACATTATGAAAAAAAACGGTAGCAAGTTGGCTATCAGATGGAGATCTACAGCTTCCCCTCCCTCCCACATTCCTTTAACTAGCTGTGATCTTTTACTGAAACTGCTGGGTTAAACTTCAAATGACCCACATTGATTGGTGTGAAATTTCATTTGTATACAGCTGTGCTAGCTGGAGACTCTCCCATAGATGAGTAATTACAACTGTTCTTCCGAGATCCTGGTGTACGGTCTCCTTCCTGCCTCACATCTGACTGTCGTCTGAAGTCTCACTGGCCCTGGTGTACCTCAGGAACAAGGTTAAGTCAAGCTATTCTCCTAGATTGTAGAGGTTAGACCCATTACTTCTGGTAAATGTCCCCACACTGTCTACACTGCCACTGGATCTGGTAGGCTGCTACGAAGTAATACTCCTACTAGTTTTCAAGGAACCAGTTTGTTTCTTGCTGATAATTTCAATGTAAGCAGTTATTTCCCAGGCATATATATTGTTACCTTGTACATTTCCTGTGAACAGAGTATCACAACCAATACTTGTGACATGGATCCTCCAAATAATACCTTTTGTTTGAGATAAGGTTTCATGTAGCTTGAATGTGCTGTGTAGGATGACCTTGCACTCCTGTTTTTTTTCTTTTGTTTTGTTTTTTGTTACCTCTACTTTCCCAATGCTGGGATTATAGGCCTTTGCCATTACACACCTCTCTTCGCCACCGTGGTATGGAACTTAGGGTCCTGTACAAGTGGAACAAGCACCCTTAACAACTGAGCCACACTCCCAGCCCCTCAATAATAACTTTGATGAGTTCTGCCAGTACACTTTAGACTACATATCCATGAATTG
Source organism: Mus pahari (assembly GCF_900095145.1). NCBI lineage: Eukaryota > Metazoa > Chordata > Mammalia > Rodentia > Muridae > Mus > Mus pahari. The sequence continues at coordinate 13,192,062 of NC_034605.1, forward strand.
AGACCTGAATGATTAGGGAACTTTACTTTTCTGGGAATCCATTTCCTCATCTGAAAACTGTTTCTGCAAATGCTTCCTGAGCCTCTACAATTTATTCATTCCAGTGAGCAAGTCATTACGAAGACAAAGGGAAATAGAGTTTTCATCTCAAAGACACAAAGCTCTGGGAACTGTAGTTGATATGAGTAGCATGATTGAAACATGAATATAGGGGACTGGGGACATGGCTCATCAGGTAAAGTGCATGATGCGCAAGCGTGAGGGGAAGTAATGGTTCTTAACACCCATGTAAGCACCAAGTGAATGTTGTGAGCTGCCTTCAATCCAAGTTTTCAGGAAGTGGAGACAGGAGGTCCCTGGGGTAAGCTGGCTAGCTATACTAACTTAATTGAAGAGCTCTGAATTCACATGTGAGACCTTGCCTCAACAGAATCTAGTGAACTAGTGATCTAGTGAACACTTGACATCAATCTCTATTCTCTACACACATTCGATGTGCACTCACACTCAGTTATACGTGTGTGTGCCTATATACATACAAGTACACCATATACATGCATACAAATGCCAAGAAAAATACAAATATAAGCTATCACATATGCAGTCAGTCTGGGAACCAATTTCTTCTTTTTCTCTTCAGAACAGGAATGGGTACTGAAGAGAGACATTGCAGTAGGGTGGTCAAATATTGAGTCTTAAATGACATTATTGTAGGAGGTCAAGACAGATAGTCCTAAGCAAGGAGCCAGATGATCAGCCACAGAGCGGAACAGAGTGGATTGAGCACCACAGCAGCCCTGTTGCTGTGAGAGCTTATCTGCTTAAAGTTTACTGAACACTCAAAGAGAGAATGCCACATTTCTGAGAACTGGATCCCGGAGCTGATTCCAAAATAAAAATGGGCTATAGGGATTCTATAGGTACAGACACAGGTTTCTATTTCTTGTGGGATGTCAGTGCATCATTTCACGATTTATATGAAAGTCCTCACTGTCTTACTGCCCTAGTCTTACTGCCTCTCACGTAACTAACAGAGTCCATGGAAGCAAACATTCCCTCCCTTTCCAGACTCAGACCATCCTATGGATTGACGCTGAATTCTAAGCTAAAGAGAGCACAGCTAACAGATTCGACTTAAATTATGTTCCTTTCGCTGGGATGAAGGGATGGACTATCCAGAGAGGACCCCATTCGGAGTCCATCCCATCATCAGCCACCAATCCTAGATACTAATGCTCATGCTCATGCCGGCAAGATACTGCTGAAGGG
>NC_034605.1:13193515-13200755 GCF_900095145.1 Mus pahari
GGGTGGGTAGGGGAACAGAGGTGGGGGGAGGGGTATGGGAATCTTTCGGGATAGCATTTGAAATGTAAATAAAGAAAATAATAATAATAAAAAAAAAATTATGTTCCTTTCGTCCAGAGTTTTAATTTTACTTCCTGAAATGTGTTTTCACTGAAATGTCCCAGCTTTCAAATCAACTACAGTGATATTTTATCTTCATAAAAATTTTGTTAGTTAAATTTTACAATTATAAAAATATAGTTTTATAAAGGCAAAATTTGAGAAAAGGACATACACATTACTATAACTGATAAATTTAGAGGGTAAAATAGTTACAAGTACAGAATATACATTTTACGTATACATATATGTGTGTATACATATAGAGATACTGAAATTAATAAGAGAAAGGTAATGTAGAATATGTAAAAATAAATCATATAAACATTTCAATGTTCAATTTAGAATATAAATGATCATATATGTCATTAATTTTTAAACTATTGATCACAGCTGTGACTCAGTTGCCTGCTATTAGAAACTGACCATCACTAGATCACATAAAATTGTTGTTTGGTTTGATTTGGGTTTGGTTTTTGGTTTTTTAGTAAAGGTAAATATGCTGCTTTTCTCTTTGCAATACTTCTCCAGCAACTGCTAAAACACTCATTTTGCTATTTCTAAGTATTTACATGATCTCTCCTTCTCATGGGTGCAGCTGTTATGGGGAAACAATTATGTTTCACACACCTGGTCCTTAGAGTGGCAACATGGGAAAACAAATTAGAACGATGGGAGGAGAGATGCAGAGCTTAGAGTGAACCAGTAGTAAGCTTTGAGGAGAAATATGTCTAGAATGATAATGGTTGTCAAAACCAGAAATCTCTTAAGTGAGCAACAGGGCACAAGTAAAATTCCCACTGTATAACAAACAACAAAGCCTTTCCCTGACAAAACCAACAGTGCTCGATAGGTAGATAGACAGACAGACAGATAGATGATAGACAGACAGACAGATAGATAGATAGATAGATAGATAGATAGATAGATAGATAGATAGATAGATAGAGTAAGTGAGCTTTCCATGAAGTGGAACAAGTCTACAAATAAATGCTAACTATTTTCAGTGAAGTACAGTCACACTGGGCTGTTCTTGTCATCAGCCATGGTTGTCACAGAATCACATCCTCCCAGAGGACAGAAAACCAGCACGGCAGTAATGAGATCCTCAATTCTGCATTCATAGAGGAACCTAAGGAGTAGGCATGAGATTCTGGCATCGTTCTTTGGCTATGAGTTTTGTAGAGGGAAACTTTGGGGTGACAGATCATTCTAGGAATAAAAATGTCTTAGGCGTGTAGAAGTTTTTGTCTTTGTTTTTGCTTCCTCCGTCTTTCATGTTCTCTCTCTCTCCTTTCTCCTCCTACCTCTGTCCTCCTTGCTTTTCTCACCCCCCATCCCCTGTCTATTTTTAATAAACTTTTATTTTTGAAATTATACTATGATTACATTATTTACCATCTCCCTTTCCTCCTTCCAACCCCCACCCCCATTTACCCACCTTCTTGCTCTCTTTCAAATTCACAACCTCTTCTTTTTTAATTTTCTTTTTTAATTGGTGCTACACATGTATGTGGGGTGGGAGTATCCCCAATTCATAAATACACCCTACTCAGTCTGTATAATGTTACTACCATGTATATGTTTTCAAACTCACTATTTAGTGCTGGATAAGAATTTTCTGTGCTCTTCCCTATTTTTCCTGCTCTCAACATTCTTTATTTTCTGATAATTCTTTGTGTAAGGTGAACTTTTTCACATTCATGTTAGCATGTGTATTGGTGTTGTCCTTATTCAGGTCATGTTTATACAGCCATGTTGGTGAGAATTTATGGGTGTAGCTTCTGACATTTCTAGGAGGCACATCTCACAGAAAAATTTCCTGATTCTTGAGTTCTTACAGTCTCTCTACTCTCTCTTCCACAATATCTGAAGAAAAGGATCAGGAGTTGGGTTGTAGATAAATCAGTTGGGACTGGGACCTACAATTCTGCATTCTGATTAGTTGTGCTTTTCTATAATGTTCTCTAACTATTGCAAAGAGAAGTTTCCTTGATAAGGAATAAGAAATACATTAATCTGTTGGCATAAGGATAAATATGTAAAATGTATTGTGGCAATCTCGTATAGCCTAAACTTTCAAGTTCATGTAGACAAAACAAATTCATGTAGCCAGGAGTGATGTGATGGCTAACCTTAGTAGTCATCTTGGTGAGGTCTAGAATCACATGAGAGATAGAATTCTGGTCATGCCTTCAAGGAATTAGCTTTATTAAGTTAATGGAGATAGGAAAACTTGCCCACTGTGGGTGTAATCATTCCTTAGGCTATGATCCTAGACTATATAAAAAGGAAAAAATGAGCTCAGTACAACCATTTATTGATCTCTGCTCCCTGATTATGGATGTAATATAAAACTTGCTTCAAGTTCCCTACTTCCTGAGATGAACTATACTCTGGAGCTGTAAGCCAAAATGTATAACTAATAAAAAATATATACAATAGATTTCAAGTAATTTGTACCCAAAAAGAAAATGCAGTATATCTCCTTCATAACTTTACGTTGATAACATATTGACATACAATAGTTTTGGATATACAATATTGGATTTATAGAAAGCATTCTTTGAAATTAATTTTCATTTAATTTTTTTCATAATATGCAGTTAAAATTAATCATGTGGTCCACATGCCATTTCAGTCAGGTAATGTGAGAGCATAATTTAAAAATGTAAATCTTCACTAAGTAGTGACATCTTCCCACTTAGGGGTACTGACTGGTTTTGTGTCAACCTGACACACATTAGAGTTATCAGAGGAAGTCTCAGTTGAGAAAATGTCTCCATGAGATCCAGCTGCAAGGCATTTCTCCATTAATGATCAACGGGAGGACCCAGCTTATGGTGGGTGGTGCCATCCCTGGACAAGTGATCCTGGTTCTAGAAGAAAGCAGGCTGAGAAAGTCATGGGAAGCAAGCAAGTAAATAGCACTCCTCTATGACCTCTGCATCAGCTCCTGTCTCCAGGTTCCTGCCCTGATTGAGTTCCTGTCTTGACTTCCTTCAGTGATGAACTATGATCTGGAAGTGTAACCGAATAACCTTTTTCCTTCCCTACTTGCTTTTTGGTCATGATGTCTTTGTAGCAGCAATTGAAACCCTAATTAAGATAAGAGGCAAGTGGGATTTATGTACATATTGAAAAGGGATAGTTGAGAAATAATTGCATCTTTTCTGTGTGTTGTGTAACCTCACAGGACCCCCATTCAGAGGCAAGACCTACTCTCAGATATTCTAAACCCCCTGCAACAATCTTAGTCCTCCATGGGCCCAATAAGGACAGATGGTCAGCATCAGAACCTGGAGTGGGCACCTGTCTATGCTTGCCCACCCAGGTGAGAAGTGGCATTGTCTGATTTGTTCTACTTCCAAGAAACTGTTCTCATGTGTTGACTAGGATTCTCAATGCCTAACTCCTGATATGAAGATCCTAGAGTAGACTCTAGGATGGCTCTGTGTACACTGTAGAATATCTCATGTCCTGATGGTTCTTTGCTGCCTACTGTTGATGGAGTGAATGGTGGAACACTTGCCACTTTAGAAAGACTAATGTGTTTGGAATCGAATAAACATTCTAATTAGTCACCTGTGGCACTGGAAATGCTTGAAGAACAGAGTGAAGGTCTCATTCTTTTCAAGACTTGATTTTAAGATATAAAGAAGTGTGCAAGAGATAAACCACCACTGGTACTGTATATCTTTAAAAGATTTTTATAGAAATTTCTTAGCAAACACAATAGCCTGGGACTCTAAAAATTGCTAAGGTAATAAATCAAGATAGTCTCAAAAATATTTCCTATCTTATTCTCTACCATAGATACCAAAAGAACATGTTGAAATGGATTTCCCCCATAATTCACCCAGTAGAATGCTTTGTCTAAACTGATTCAGGTATGGAACCCCAATATTTATAATAAGAATCTCATATACACACCTGTTCCCACAAAAAAGAGGCAAGAATTCTAAGAAGCCCTTGAGCCTTAGCTAAAAACAAAACAAGAGTTTACATTTACTGTTTTCCTTTTTAGCCCTCCATTATTTCCTGCCTCAAGATGAAAAGCCCTGTCAAATCAAGAATCTTGTAAATTAGCTTTAAATTCCTAAGAGCATTTAAAGTCAATTCAAGGCAAGAATATGAAGGACTGGAAGGGCCCTTTTGTTCTCCTGGTTTTGTTTCCATCCCTTCTACTATCCACTCTCCCAAACCTCCCTGAACTCAAACCACCCCACTCCAGGTTCTCTTTCCTTTTCCTGTCAAATCTGGATGGGAATCCATTAGCCAGCATTTATATTACCAGATGCCACTAGTGTAGCTGAGTGTGTCTTATCTCCAGAAGAATTTTGGTTTATGACAGGTCAATGGCAGAAGAAAAGCCATCTGAATCCCAGACCCCAGTCCTCCCATGTTGCAAACTGTCTTCTCTGAGGAAGAATCCTGGGAGGTGTTTTGACCTTATGACACATTAGTATTTTTACAACACTGGTATATTATAAGGAACAGTTTCATAAATAAACAACTACCTATATGCATGTGCAGGTATGGGTGTGAAAACATCACTTAACTTACTCAGCCTGCCTCACCACATCTGTGCACTCCCCTAAGGAGTAAGTCATGTTGGGTCTTTGCCCCGAGGGGACTCATCTTTCCTTTGGTTACACTACTATGAGCAGCTTGAGTGCTAGAGCCTCTCACGAAGGCAGATGACGGATGTCTCAGCACTGAGAATGCTGCCTGCCAAATGTTTACCAGACTTTCCCCAAGCCTTCAGGGAAATGATGTTGCCAAACTCTTACCAGACAGTTACTCAGTTACTATGAGCAGAACAGAAAGTATTCATTCTCAGTTAACTTTAATTTTAGTGGAGCAGAGCAAGTAACAATATATACTATTATATTCAGGCATGATAAAGGATTGGGGGGGGGGTGAAGCTGAGTAATCCACAGCCATCCATGGCCGTGAATAGAGGACTTGGAGGAGAGGAGAATTGGATCACAACCTCAATGAAGGAAAGGATGGAGCTCAGGCAGGGGTGTGGAGCCTCATCTTTCTCACTCTGAAGAGGGCCTGGAAACTAAGTTCATGGTTATACCTGGTCAAAGAGTTGGCTATAGCTGGCACCTGAGATGTGGCTCAGGAGAATAAGAAGCTCATGTGGCTTTCTTCAGGCTAGTAGCTAGTTTGTAGAACTGAGGTGAATACTAATGTGAAGGTCATGTGACCTTTGGCAACCCAACCTTAGACCCCCCCCCAAAAAAAAAAGTGTGCACTGCTGCCTGCATAGTGCCTGTTGTATCGGTCTGAGGTAAGGTGAGATAGCACCTTAGATGAGAGGCGGGACTGTAGACGCTGAGAAGTGACAACTGCTGCAGCACATTTTCTGGAACAAGCTGGTTTACTGGTGGATTAGATGCTCAAAAAAGAGAATAAGTAACAACACAAACAGAACCACTACTTACTGTCAGGAGGAGGCTATGCTTTTGAGGCCATTGGTTTCTTGAATATTGATGTAGAGAGGTCAAATAGGCAGTGGTTCTGTATGCATGAATTATTCAAGTAGGGAGACACTTTAGACAAAAATGGGAGTTTGTCGATACATGAGTGGTATGTAGGATTTAAGGTCATCTAGTGTATGACTATTGGGGAGGGGAAAAGGAAACCCAGGTCTACCAGCTAGTAACCCAGGAATCCTTATTTGGTGGGACAGGAAGATAAGTATCCTTTGAAGGAAACCCAGAGATAATGACCAGTGAAAAGAGGGGAAAATCAGACGGTGGAAAGTCCCGGAAGTGGAGAGAAATAAGTGTTTCAGGAGGAAAGTGGTAGTTGCTATAAATTTCAGGAGAAACAAGGTGTCGGGTAGGATGAGGGTAGCTTTCTTTAAGTAATGCAAGGGAGAGGAAATCTCACCGGGTGAGTAGTCAGAACGGAGGCAACTGAGTAGGATACAAGGGAATCATTTGTGAGCCCATGTTGGGAAATTTGTGCTGGTGAAGTCTTTCATTAAGAAGTAAAACCCAATGGGAGAAAACAAAGAAGGTAGAATTGTGAGAGGAACACCTCCGGAGGGGAAGAGGACAACATCTAAATACAGGCATCCAGACCTTGTGGCTCCGCCAGGGTCTCGGAATGCAGGTGAGCATCAGGTGTAGAGAATTCACAGATAGATGAGAGCACATGGCAAAATCTGAAAACACAGGCAATAGCTAAAGACAGGATGGTGACAGCACGAGCAGACACTAGCTGCGAGAGATGGGATTGTGAAAGAGTCTCCCTGAGAGAGTGGTTACAAACTAACTAGGTAATGTGGATGGATTGGAGGCAAGGGCACGGAGCTGTTTGAGCCTCACGCTGTGGGTTTTAGGTGAGGTCCACTGGCAGGGCTTCTTGTTTCTCTCCAGCCTCATTTCAGATGCTCAGGTGCAGACCTGAAATGGGCTGTGAGTTGGAGCCAGGCAGGGTTGGGACACTCCAAGGCTGAAGCTATTCCAGAGGAGTGTGATGGCAGAGCAAGGCAACAAGACAGCCAAGAGTCAAGCCTGTCTAATCCTCCTGCCTCCACTCTCCCAGTGAGCTGGGATTATCATCTGCAAACTCCACAACCTCCAGCACTTCTGTTCAGTGTTCCTTAGCGTTCTCCTGTTTCCTTAGGGATGGATAACTCATGTATTTCAAGAAAGCTCAGGGGACAGATTCTAGAAAATAGCATTGGACCAGCTGTTACTTTTGTTGGTTTTTGTTACTGTTTCAAATATCTGTCTCACTATGTAGCCAAGGATAGCCATAAACTCAAAATCCCCTTGCCTCTGCCTTTGGAATGTTAGGATTAAAAGAGAGTACCAGTAAATCTAAATCCCACTTTCCTTAAGGTAGATAATTAGACTACAGACCATGTCTAAGATAAATGCTCTTTAAGTATTATATTCTAAAGCTCACTTGGGCAGGGGCACAGAAAAACAACCTATACAATACATGCTGGCTAAAATTTTCCAAGGCTTACTGAAGTTGCAAAATCAGTTAAGTATTTTTTGGGTGCTGTGGAGAAAGAGAAGAAGAAGAAGAAGAAGAAGAAGAAGAAGAAGAAGAAGAAGAAGAAGAAGAAGAAGAAGAAGAAGAAGAAGAAGAAGAAGAAGAAGAAGAAGAA
>NC_034605.1:13200815-13207143 GCF_900095145.1 Mus pahari
GAGGAAGAGGAAGAGGAAGAAGAAGAAGAAGAAGAAGAAGAAGAAGAAGAAGAAGAAGAAGAAGAAGAAGAAGAAGAAGAAGAAGAAGAAGAAGAAGTGATCAATGCTAAAAAAAATGCTTTCTGTGCTGAAGAGAAGAATGACTCTTTTCCAGTATTCCCCACTCTGGAACTAGAAGAATGTCAGTTAGCAGAGGAACAGTGAGGAACAGGAAGTGGCTTAGCTTGTATTCTTAAAGTGAACATTGAATCTCTGATATGTACCAGGGAAGAGAAAACATTCATACTCCTCTTAGGATTCACACAAAAGACAGAAGAAAACCACACTAAATGTTTAAACCAGAGGGTGTATCATGTAGGAAAATCTTTCTGTGGCCAAGGAAAGGGACAGAAACGCCAAGAAAGCAGCTCTGGAGGTGGGAAAGCCATCACTTTCCACAGAAGAATGAAAGGAGGGCCCAAAGAATGGGTCTTCAGAGCATGGACTCAGTAGAGACACAACCAGGACACTGTCCTGTAAGACCAGAGGGAGAAACAAAGGCAACATCACGATTAGACAGAGTCACATCTTGCTTCTGTCACCTCTCATCGTCCAAAGGACTTGGGATCTCCTGAGAAAACAGGGTAGCTGCAGAAACAGGGCAAGAAGAACTAGAATGTTACAGACCCAAGCCATGTCACATGCACTTCATTTCAGACCACGCACTTCCAAGACGCCTTTACTGGGACTATTTTCAAAATCCAGTCAGGTCCGAGTAAATATGAGCTTCATTTGTACATGGAGTGAATGCGATTTGTACTTGGGGAAGCAGAAAAAAGGCAGTTTGCCACCGTTCACGCCTGTACATCTCTCATAGCTCGTTATTCTCAGAATCACCTCTACACGGAGCAAAAGAAAACCGCATGTTCTTTGTTGCCTGAGCTCCAAACACCCTGTTTCATCTTTAACCCACTACAGCAGTGTTCTTTAAAAGCACATATATTTAGGCTTCTGAGTAAAAAGGACTATGGCTTCCTCTAGGAATAACTTGTTTCAAGTCAAACAGAGAAGAGGCCTGGATACTTGTGAACAATACAGAGGCAGAACTTGCCTCAAGTCTATTAGAACACCATTCCCTTTGATCTCCATTTCCACAGTGAAAACCACATGCTTTCTGTGAGATCTGCCAGGACCGCCAATCTGATTAAAGGCTGTTCCTGCTTTCTGCTGAACTCTCCTTCTCTGCTGTGATTAAGCCAAACGCTTTTGTGAGAAATCTCATACCTCTTGCACCACTGAAGTCATCAGAATTCAATGTTTCTGTCAAGGAGGCACCCGTGTGCCAGAGAAGTTTGAACCAGATCCAAAATGTGTGTGCACCATGCAGCTTGGGAAATTTTAGCAATTAAAAGCAACTAAAACTAAGCCGTTTATGACTTACAGATGTCAATTTATGACAGAATTCTCTGCATATATTGTACCAGCAAAGTGACATTTATTTGGTAATTAATGATTAAAACAGTAATTTCCCACTGTTATCGGCCACCTGGTGTCTGATGGTGTTCGGAGAATAATCTCCAGGCTCTGAGGACAGGATGTATCCCTATCAATAGCACAGTGTCTCCAACTAGGAACTCTCTGCTCTGGGCTGGACTGTTCCCTCCTATCTGTCCTGGAATGTTCCAAGAGCAAATTGGCAGACACTCTGAAGTCTATACACAGCCTCTGCCTCAACCATCCTTAAGAGTGTTTGCTGAATAAGGAAGCAAAGAAGAGGACCAATTAATGCTACAACTGTCTGAGAAACAATGACCAAAACAGTGTAGAATTCTTAGGCCGATAAAGATTTCTGTATCTATTTCTGCAGATGCTATTGCTTTCCGCTGGAGACAAAACTGGATGGGGCTTGGCTCAAAGGCCGTTTGTTATATGGCAAACATGGTGGCTCTGAAAATATTTCTATCTCATCCTTCTCCCTCCGCCTCTTCATAGTATATTTCTTGGTTAATTACAGAAAGATGTTAGATGGTCTTTAGCAGGCAACCACTGGATCTGACCAAGTACTAGGCAAAGTAGCAGCCTATGCTGTGTGCTGGCCACCCATGTGTGCCAACTCATGCTGTGCATGTGTGTGCCACCTTGGACCTGAGCAGCCTAGACTGTGCTTCCCTATGTCTTAGTCCACTCCCAATTGAACACCAAGTTTAATGGATGGCAACATTCCTATGACTCACAAGGAAACATAGCAAGGAAATCCAGTTAGTATGCCTACCTGGATCAAGCATAACATCATGCATCTCGACTGGCCCTAGAGTGTCACCTGAGCATTTCCAAAGACTCAGATGGCTTCCATTCTTAGGATCCATTCCAGGGACTGTGTACTGCCACCTTTAACAAAGCAGGAGTAGCCTTCCAATCAATCTTTGGTCAGAGACTTCTTGGCAAGGTTCTGAAAGTTGTATAATTGATTTTGAAGGAGATCTGGTCCTGTGTACTGCTGAATAAAGGTGACCTGGTGACTTGAAGAAGAAAGTCCACTCCCCATTTTTGCTGCTCTCAGCCTTCATCTTCAGGCCAGTTCCTTCTCTATGCCACTCCTGTGTGCTCACAGCCTCACATCTTTTCTGTTGTCCAGTCACCTACACTGTCGCATTTTTCACAACAAGTTCCAAACCTTTTGAGCCCAGCCATAATGTGCTGGAATTCACCTGCTTGGCACCTTGTTTCTCAGGCAAATTAACAGTTTCCAGCCCTTCAAGGTCTTTCTTAGATCCAACCCACTGAAGCATGGTATTCCTCCCAGTTCCGGGGGCCCGTCTTCTGATAGAGAAATATTTGGAGGAAGGTCTTTGCATACCCAAAGCCTGTATACCCCCATGGATGCTTCTGGAGGATTACTTCCTTTCCTTCCCTTGTGAGCTTTTCTTCTGTACTGCTACATTGGAAGGAAGATCCCCTGTTTTCAAATGAAGTCTCCTGTTTTGTAGTGAAACGTTATACTGGGTGTTTGTAAGTTAGAAAGTCTGAGTATGACTTGATGTATATGCCTTACCTCAAGACTTCATTAAAACAAATATCAGAGTACCCAGAGACATGGTAGAAAGGCAGTGGACCCAGTAAAGAAGCAGTAGACATATCAAGCAGCCACAATGGGGAGGAAAGGTCTGAGGAGGGGACAGGTAGAAAGACTTCTTCTATACCTTTGCTTTATTTGCCCAGACCTGACTACTAGTATAACGAGCAGTAATGAATTATTTTAGGTTTTGGTTGTTGTTGCTCCTGCTGTTGTTCTCAGGGGGCTGTGGCCTGGCTTTCTTTAAGTCTATTATTACCAATGAGAAAAAAATATCTTTGACAAACCCACAGCTGTCTGAATTCCACCAAAAGAGCATGGCCAGATAATATTTACAGTAGCAATACTAGATAAGGCAAAGAAGAAAGGAGACAGGCAACAACTTAAACTGTTGTTTGTTTGTTTTTTTTTCCCCTTTAGAAACACACCCATTTAATGTTCCATCTCATGGTGCAACAATAGAATTAAAACTCCATCAGCTCATGTCCTCTAACTGCCAGATTGCTGAAGCAGAGGCTATAAGAATCTGAGGGTCATAGTGCACACTGGCACCTTTCTCTATGTCTGTTGAGTATTCTAAGTACCCCTTTGCTTGCTGTGTTAAGTGATGGAAGCCTTCACTTAGGCGGTAGAGCTCAAAAATCCAGCTAGATCTCCTATAGCCCAGGAGGGTGAGATTTAGGCATCTTTAGGATTTCTTTCAGCTCTAGGCACTATGATTCTCTAAGTGTTAAAAATTCTCTTAAGTGTCACCTAGTTGTAACTTGCCTTAATGTCCTCGGGCAAATAAGACAGACATATCCATGTGACCATCATTAACATGTCCTAGAATAAATGGCTCCTTTTGAATCATGAAAAGCATCCACTTGCTAATTTGATCAATAAAGGAAAAAAATCATATGATCTAAGTCCTGAAACATTCCCTGTTTGCCTTTTAAAAATGAGCTAGCAAAAGTCAATTAGTAAAGGACACAGGAAAGGGCCAGGAAGGAGAAGTCTCGTGTCTACAAATTTCTGTTTAGGCTTCCTTAGATCTGAGATTACTGCTCTGCATATTTGGATCGTTGAGAAATGAGGTCTCTCTCTCTGATTAAATCTTTATGGGATATTCTATTCTTTCTTAAAGAAAATGGAGAACATTTTTGTCAGATGTTAGGTCTGTGCCCTATGGTGATTGTAACAAAGTGCCATAAGCCAATGGCTTAAACACCAAGAACGCTTTGCTTTGCTTTTCCTTTCTGTTGTGTTTGTTTTGTTTTGTTTTTCGAGACAGGGTTTCTCTGTTTAGCCCTGGCTTTCCTGGAACTCACTCTGTAGACCAGGCTGGCCTCGAACTCAGAAATCCTCCTGCCTCTGCCTCCCGAGTGCTGGGATTAAAGGTGTGCGCCACCACGAATGCTTTTCTTACAGTCCTGAAAACCAGAAGTCCATCCTCATGATGTTAGCAACCCTGGTTCCTTCTCACACCTCTTGGGGGCTTATAGATTGTTTTCAAATGCCCATAGCCTGTGTACTATGCCCACATCCATAGTACTATCCTGTGTACTATGCACTAATCTTTTCTAAAATAAGGAAGCCAGTCCACATTAGAGTCCGGCTGTGGTGGTCTGAAGAAGCATGGTCCCATAGGTTCATATAGTTCAATAGTTAGTCACCAGAGAATGGAAATGATTGGAAGGATTAGAATGATTAAGAGGTGTGGCCTTGTTGGAAGAAGTGTGTCTGTGGGGAGAGGGTAGGTTTTGAGGTTTCAAAAGCCCCCCCCCCCCTCTCTCTCTCTCTCCTACTGCTCTAGTGCCATGACCGCCTGCTGACTTGTTCCTACCATGTCACCTTACATTGAATGGTGGTTTCTATAACCATCCTTTCCCCAAACACAGCCACAGTTTAAGATGCTACAGGTCAGTTGTTCAACAGATAAATTTGAGAGGGGGCACTATTCAGCCCATGCTAATATATTTTTGGCTTTTGTGTTCTTGTTGTATGAGTATGTTTCCGTATGTATACTCTCGTGTGATTGGAGACATACGTCTGCCATTGCACATGTGTGGAGGTCAGACATCATCAGCCCTCACCCTGGCACTGTTTATGCCAGGGCTGGTGTTTTAGAAACTTCGTGAGATTCTCTTGTCTCCAACTCCCATCTCACAGTGGGTATACTGGAATTACAAACTGTGTTTTATATGGCTCTGTGTATCTTATCCCTGGTCTTCAAACCTGAATGGTAAGCATTTTCCCCACTGATCCCTCCCCCACCCCTGCTTATATTTTTATAATAACATGATAGTATGAATATGAAAGGCCTTCCACAGACGCATGTATTTAAATGCTAGCCTGTACTTTTGTTTGCGTATTCTGCAACATTAGCATATGGGACTCGACTGGAGGTACTGGAGTTGTCACTTAGCTTCTAAGCAAAGCTATCTGTCTCCATTTACAATTAAGAAGCGAGCAGCCCAGCTCATGGTTCTACTGCCAAAGATTTGGCCATGTCTTCCCTCAGCGAAAGGATGAACTACATCCTTTCAAACCATGAACCAAAATAAACCCTTTCATATCTTACGCTGTAAATTCTATGCAAAGTCATCCAGATGTAACCGTGACACTACTTTCTCTCGCTATTGTGAAAGAATAGAGGCTTTCAATCAAAATCCAGTGGCCTTTATTCTTCCAACAAATTAAGTTCCTGGTGTCTCCTTTCTCCACCAAATAAGCGTATCTCTTGATCATAATAAAGATCTTTAACCCATAATACCATTGCTTGAAGATCACATGATTGAATCAAGTGCATGCAGTTAATACTGCCCCATGTGAACCTATGTGCTAATGACCTACTTGAAGGGTTCCAGGGTTTGTGAGGTAAGTAATAGTGTGTTGGCTGTGTGAGCCCAGGAGCTTTAATCAACAGGAGAGTGTGTGCATTCTCTCCTACAGTTATTAAATATGAAAATGCTTGATGCATTCTTTTTCTTGGTTTTCAAAGACCTCTGCCACTTTGGAGGTTTCTATAGAAAAAAAATATATCAGTATAATCACATCAAAACTCTCGAGGAAAGAGCTTTCTTGGAAAATAGAAACTATTCACCACTCTCAGCCAAAGGTACAGCAAGGAAAGCATTTTCTAAGGTTCTCTGAGGTTAGCACTTCCAGGAAACTCTGTGAGAACAAAGCAAGGAAGAAGTGCTTGAAATTTCCATCCCAGGTGCAAGGAGTAAAACAAATTCAGTACAGTGACGTGAGCACACAAGTGCACGTGCGTGTGTGTGTGTGTGTGTG
>NC_034605.1:13207453-13220555 GCF_900095145.1 Mus pahari
TGTGTGTGTGTGTGTGTTCATGTGAGTGCTGAATACGGAGAGGGCTCTGTTGTCAGCTGCATTGTAGGGAAAGCACCCTAATTCTCCAGACACACTTGGAGAGAGAAAAATATCTCTTTGGTCCTTCTGGACGTGTGGAGTTTTTGTTTCTGTGTTTATTTGTTTTTCTCATGTATGCAACTGTTAACCTTTAAATCGATTCCTGACTCTTGAAAATGTACTTTCTTTTTCTCTCTCTCCCTCCCTCTTTCCTTCCTTCAATCCTTCCTTCCTTCCTTCCTTCGTTCCTTTCTACTGTGAATGGATTCCCTATATCCCTATATGTCACCCCATCTTACTAAGAAAAAAATCTCAAAGTTCAATGCATAAATACCAAAAGAACAACATTGAGGGGGAAGAAAGAAAGGAAAAAACATAATGCACTTAACACATAAACATACGCACCAGAGGGAGTCTGTGCCCAGCCATGAGCCTCAGGCTCCTCTGCTCCAGCTCAGCACCTCTATCTGCCCCGCAATGATCAAGGGGAAGAGATGCCTGGAAGCACCCTCCAGCTCTAACTGCTAAGCATTCTTTACCCTTTGATTAGCTTCGAACCCACATTATACAAGAACTAACAAAGTACTAATTAATGGCTTACTGCCCCAGGCATGCCATACTGCATTCAGCCATGTTTGAATTGAGGAAGCATTAGAATTTTTTTTAAAGTAAAATCGATAGAAGAGCAAAGCTTTCTATGTTTTTCCATTTGAAATTCCAAGAAGAAGTTACAAACACATACACAAGTTCTGTTGTGACTTGTAAGGGGCTTTTCTGTTTTATATTTAAGCACATAGTACAGATAGGACCTTCAAGCAATGAGGCAAGACTCTGGGGTCCACTCTCCCTGTAGAATCACAGATGATGTAATAGAAGTCTGTGGTTGCCCATGATCGAGAATGGCTTTTTGTGACTCTGCTCCATTTCTCCAGCTCTTCCTGCATCCCCTGGGATCACTGCCATATCTCTTCATTATTATAGACCATCAGTTGTCACATGCGAAAGTGGGACAGCAAGTGTACACATACCCATTACAAAGATATGTACAAAAACAAGGAGATAATCTCTTCTGTTTGTCTTCCTCTTCAAATCAACCTAAATGGGTCCTAAAGGAGGGCTTAAAAAGTATTGTCTTTCCTGGCACATTGAGAACCTTTCTGTGAAAACCTCAGACCAGGTACCTTGGGCTCCTTCCATTATCCTCCTTATCCCCTCTTCTCTCTCTTCTCCCATCCATTCTGTCCATCTCCCATTCCCCTCCTCCCTTCCTTCCTTTGTTACTTCCACATACATTTTTTTTTGCAATAATAAAATTTCACTGTGTGCTCAGCACATGTATAGCAGTGGGATAACAGGGGAGAATGACTCCACATTCTGTCCAAGAGGTCTTGAAACAGGAATTTATCCTTGCCAAACAAAGAAATACAATGAAGAATAAAAAGTCCTTTGTCTGACTCCCCTCTTGCCTTTACCTTTCACTTCTGATTAAGAGAAGGGCTCATCTTCCTAGTAAGTTTCTCTTTTAGTGAATTTTGCCTTTTGAAGATGACCCCTTACCCTTTTCCCACCTCACTGCATTCTTCTGCAGGTATTTCCAAATTCGAGTGCTTGAGCGCGTGCAAACACACACACACACACACACACCTCTTTCCCTCTTCTCTCTATTATTTCAGATTCAGACTTCTTTAGCAATTTATTCATATTTCTACCAGACATGCTTCAATTCGTTGCAACCTGGTGCTTAGCTCCTCTTTTAACAAACCTGTTAGCCCATGTCACCAAAATAATTCTGTCACTAACCGGTGGGCAATTTTCCAGGTCCCTAATTTACTTGACCTTGCTGACATAGTGTGACTGAAGTATCCGGTGATTGACAACTGGTCAATCTTCTTTTGAATACTGTGGCTTCTGTGATAAGAATTTCACCTGCCTCTGCTCTTTCTTCTGTCTGCTGTGCAAGCTTATCTTCCTCTACTTATCTTAAGACTATTTCTCCCATACATTTAAATTGACATCTATGACTTCAATTGTAACCCACATGGTAATGTGTACTCTGTCTACCCCCTCTGGTAAGCCTTCTTCCTTCATCCCTCTTGCAGCCACTGATGGGCATATGTTTTCGGACCTTTCCTTGGCCTTGATAAACACAATGTCTGCAAAACTCATTTTAAATCACAGTTTCTAAGCCTGTTCAGTAGTGCTCACCTCAGGGAAGAGGGCTTTGTCTATGCAGGAGTCACCTTGACCACCCTAAGCTCAGAGATTCCTGAGGTATTAGCAGACTTCAGGAAGGTGACATGTTTACAGACACAATGATTACAGTGAAACTGTAAACATTGTTATTGACAAAGGGGAAAGGGTGCAGGGTGAATTCTGGGCAAACACTGGGCAGGAGCTTGCAGGCATCTGTTCTCTGTGGCATTTCAGATACCCTTAATGTTCTCGGCAGTGATGGGTGATAACAGGTGAGTAATGTCTCCAGCTATGGCAGCCTTATGTCCTGGAGCTTTCATTGCAGTCAATGCAAACATTGCTCTTATAACTGACCACAGCTACTTACACCGCAGCTTACCAAAGGAAGATGGGAACCCACTGTAAAGCACATGATTAGAATAAACTAGCCTGACAAACTAGTGCCATATGCTTCGAACTTCAAGCCCAAACACTCTTATTTGAGTAAAGCATGCTGAGGCTTAGAGCTTTCCCTAGATTTGGCTAATATACATTCCTCAAATCTACACTTGCTTTTAAATGTAATGAGTAATACAGACCTACTAAGTTTTTGCTCTCCTCCACCCGTGTGTGTGTGTGTGTGTGTGTGTGTGTGTGTGTGTGTGTGTGCAGAAGATAGCCTCAGCTGTCAGGCAATGTCAAACTTGGTCCCTTGAGACAGAGTCTCTCACTGGCCAGGAACTACGCAAGCAGGCTAGCCTGGTTGGCCAGAGAGTCCTAGCGATCTCCATGTTTGTACCTCCCAGCCAGTTCCACCATACCAGGCTTTGTTAGATGTAAATCCTGAGGTTTAAACTTTGGTCCTCATGTTTACAAGGCTGAGCCATCTTCCCAGCTCTTAGGACTCTCCACTGTCACGATTTCTACTACCTGGTTGAGGTGATGTCATCTTGACGGTCTTTGTGTTCAGCCTACCAGCTGTGCCTCACTTTTGTCTTGACCCTCTTTGTTCCATCCTCTAAGTTATAAACTGCATGCTATATTTCAACGCTACTGGCTTACAGACAATTCTATGCTCTGCCCATAAGCTACCTAGCAACAGCTTGCATCATCGTCTGCTGCCAGGTGCAAGCCAGGTATAAGCCAGATGAGGCAGAGAACTGATTGTCACTCCACCCCCTCTTCCTCTTCCTCTTCTTCCTCTTCCTCTCCTTCTCTCCCTCTCTTCCCCTCCCCTCCTCTCCCCCCTCCCCTCCCCTCCTCTCCCCTCCCCTCCCCTCCCCCCCCCTCTCTCTGTTCTCACATGTTCCTGGTTGGCCTCTCTTCCTCTCTTTCTGTCCTTTTCTGTTTCCTCTTTTTCACCCTCTATCCCTTTCCAGGTTTCCCCTCTCTTCCCCTACATTAAATTCTCTTTATACTAGGTCTCTCACATGGTGTGATTCCTCAGGAATCACAGCAGGGGCCCATCAGGTACTCCCTTACTCCTGCCTCATTATAATGTGATGGAGAGGCATCAACATTTTCAATCACAAAAGCGATTCGCTCAGCTTTATGTTTGCTATGAAATATGAAGCGGCAGTATAACACAACAAGAGTAAGGGAGTACTTGCACTTTGTCAGCCAGTAGCATTCTGTCTGCCTTAATTTGCCTTATCTGTTCTTTCCCCCAAAACAAGAGAACCTGTGTTAGCACCTACCTCCTTCCTGTGACTGCAGCTGGCAGCCCTGGTGTGTTTCTCTGCCTTGCTCAGCATACGCTGATGAATATCAAGGGCTTATCCGGCTTTGTGGGGAGTAATTTGTCAGGGCCCTTTTAGTCGGAATGGTTATCAGCAGCTTGGTAATAGGTTCTGGACCCTTTTGACCTCTCATGCATTGTTTTCACCCTTAACCCAGCTGTGGTCTCCTAAAAATCATTACCTTCCCTGGTTCGAAGGCAGCCTTCCTACAGAGATTTTAGCCACTGCCTTAATGGGCAGAGAGATGTCATTTAAGGATTACATTCTTGTCTTAGATGTGAAAAACACAGGGACTGTAGGAAAAAATGAGGCGGTGTTTTCTACAGATTTGGAAAACAGAGAAAGACTTGAGAAAGACTTCTCTCAGACATTGGCTCTGGATCTTCACTCCCCTACCAAGATTTGGATTAACAGAAAAGACAGTTTCTTTCTTTCGTCTTTCTTCTCTCTCTCTTTCTTTCTTTCTTTCTTTCTTTCTTTCTTTCTTTCTTTCTTTCTTTCTTTCTTTCTTTCTTTCTGTGACTTCAGGGTTACAAATAAAGTAAGCCATGTCCTGTGCATCGTCCACTGTCCACTCCCCCTTGTCCCAAACACACCAGTGTTTCATATAGCTGACTAGGTATCCTATGAGGTTACAGGTCTGGCCTAGAATTTCCTATGTTCTGCCTCTGTTGACATCAAGGTTGCTCATGCTTTTAATGAAACTGAGTGTAGCCAGCATCAGCTTCCCACCGCTTCAGCTCGTCCTATGATATGTCAATGGTACTTGAACATCTGGGTGTGCATCCTTTGCTTGACTAACAGTCAGTTTCCTCCAAGGAAAAATGTGAGAGAAGGGTCAGTGTGAAAGAGACAAACTTCATGATGAATTCATGATGAAACTAAGATGGGATTCTCTCCCCCAACCTCGTGGGGTGGTATTCAGAAGTGGGGCCTTAGGAAGTAATTAGATATGAGCCGGTCCTTAGGGTCAGAGGCCACAAATTTGGGTAATTTTCAAAGGGAAGTGTTGCAGGATTTTCTCTATCCAATCACATGAGGGCAGTGAGAGGCCTGTGATTGGACAAGAAAAGAGGTGGAGCTAGGAGTTGGGGAGACAGAGGTCGCAGGAGGAGAAGGAGGAGAAGCCAACATGGAGGCAGACAGACAGGAAGAAGATCCTGATCCCGCATGGTTTTAAACAGTCACAAGTAGCTAAGATTTTTCACAAGGTTAGAATAATTAGGAAAAAGCATTTATCATTATCAATTGGCTCTAAAATTACTGTATTGGCGTCTTGTAAATTGTGCTATTATTGTTAAATAAATCTGATTGGGTAATTAAGCTTTACGAGTCATGTTTCTATCAGGTAATTAGGTGTTGAGATGGCTGATCATGGGGTGTGTGGGGCATTGCCTGAAAGTGAAAGGAACTGGGGTGGGGGACATCAGAGGTGGCTCAGCGGGAGCCCTGTGGCCACATGGGGCTGGAGACTGACCAAGTAAGATCACCTAGTGTGGTGGCTAGCTCCAGAGAGTTGTTGGCAGCGGCAGGAGCAGTGCAGGAGTGTGGCCTGGCCCCGAGGAGCGTTTGGTGGGTTCATTTTTAATATTTCCCGCAATAGGGAAGACTTGATATATTATGCCCAAAGCCAATATGAGACTGCCAATGAGAAAGGTCCCACCAGATGAGAACCATTCAACCTCTAGAACTCTGAGCTAAATAGCCTTCATTTCCTATATAAAGCTACCCATCCTCGGGTATTTTACTAGAGTATTACAAAATAGAATAACACACATCCAGATTTCATTCATCGCATATATTTTTACGTAGAACTGATCTTTTCTGTATGCTTTACATATTACATAAACTTTACTATATATAGTTTAGTATATAATAAATACTATGCTAAATATATTTTACCTGTTATGCTTAATATATACATGTATATGCTATGTATACATTAAATGTATAATTTTTATATTATATGGGCTTTATATATTATTTGTATTTTATGCATTACATACATTACACATAATATATAAACACACTTTATTTATCACATAGATTTACCTGTTACTTTCACATCACAGTAGAATCTGTACAGGCCTAAATGACCATGCTGTTCTGTACTCTGTCCCAAGTCCTGGTATTAAACTCCCAACATGATTTGTTGCATTTCACTCCACCCCAACACTCCAACCTCCATCCTATTATCAACTACCACCCTTTCCTGTCTTGGAAAATCTAAGATAGGATCCATTGCAATTCTGGGGAGAAATCCCTGTGGGTAAACATCCAAATGCATGCTGCCCAAACTGGCCATTGAGTCAGGTACCAGGTCACAATTCCCGTGGTGATGCTCCTGAGGTATCTGGGTCTACCCCTAAACAAAGGTATAGAAATGCATTCCAATACCCAGACGGGATGGTGTACTATCTAAATGGTCTGCACCATGTATGGGATGACACTTCTTGCAGCCTTCCATGGGGGCTGCGTCCACTGAGGGAAGGCAGTTGTAGACACTGGTTGGTGGTCCTAAAAACTGAGATGCTCAGCTAGCGCCCCAGGCTAGCTTAGCCTCACCTGGCTTCTCATATCCTTCCTGTCAGCTTTTGATGTTTATGCATCAGTGGGGTTGGATTTCACGACAATAACCATCTGGGATAGTGGGATTTAACCCAAGATAAGCACATCCCTTCATAGTGGGCTGAAAAATATGCATTGAGGCTACAGTGGTGGATAATATTGTTAACCTGACAGGATGACCTAGGAGAGGAGCCTCTGAAAATAACTGTTAGGGACTTTCTAGATTTGGTTAATTGGGAAGGTCACTCCTCTTTCCCTTAGTTTGAATGGGAGTATTTCTTAGGCTGGTCTCCCAGGGTGCATAAAGGGAATAAAGCTAGTTTAGCACACACATTCATTCCTTGCTTCATCCTGACTGTGGCTTCAATTGTGATCAACTCCTTCATGCACCTGACACCATAACTCCCCTGCCATGATGGACCACATCCTCCAACCGGATGCCAGAATAAACCCATCCCTTCTCAAGTTGCCTTTGTCAGATATTTTCTCATATTAATGAGAAAAGTGATGCATGCAACCATCACGACCCACACACTAAGTTACTGGAGCCTCCAACTTTGTTTTCATTTCTTAATTCCAATCTTACTGTCAAAAAGAATAATGCATTGACTGTTAAAAAAAATCTGCAAGGCCCATCCCGCACCACCACACCCACACCCCTTTAAGAGCTAAGTTCTGAAATACAGGCAAAAAACGTGACTTGAATGGGCTGAACTTGAGTCTCTGACCATAGCCACCTTGTGTCAGCACAAGCTATAATTTTAATACTTCTCTGCTGCTGGCACTAATAAGTTAGCCCTGTGCTGCCCCTTTACAAAGGACAAATAATGAATACAAGTCTCTGGTTATTCAGAAGAATGTAGGCACAAATATTTCCATCATGTCATGTTTCGCTTTTTTTTTTTTTTTTAAATTTCAAAAGCTCCCTTCGTACATTGAAGAATGAAGTTGGTGACCATTTACCTTTCTTCTGATGTTAACATTTCTTTTTCTGTGTAAAACTTCTTCATCCGCAAAGGGTTTGTGGGAGACGTGAACAGTTCCAACACTGCATAAATGCAACAATGGCCAGCAAAATCTGTGTGCTACTGTGATGTCTAAATTGTCCTTCAATTAAGTTTGAGAGGTTTGCGAGAGAGCTTTAATTGATCTCCTTTTAGATACAATGAGCTATCAAAAATGGAATACTAAATAACAGGCTCTTTTGTCAGCGTCTGCTATTAAACGGAATAGAGAGCTATTTTAGAACATGTTTCTAGCATATTGATTGCAAAGAGCCCTTGATTTGTTCTGCTGACCCACCTGGAGGACATGTGTCCCACGAGTTGTTCTCATAGAAGTTTCAAAGTTCTGAGTGCACAGCCTTCTTCAGTAAGGATCTGAGGAGGTGAGGCAGGATACCCGAATACAGTTTTTCAGGGTTTCATTTCTGACGTCACTGTTGGGCTGTCTGGGTGTGTCATCATCTTACAACGTGGCGTGGCGAGGGAGGGAGGGAAAACTCTAATCTACATAGCCTTGATAGAATGCTATCTGCTATAATAGATCAAGTAGGAAAGCAACACTGTTGCTATCAGTGGGTCCTGAAGTGGCCCAACCACGAGAAGCCAGGCTGAAAAACAAGTTTGCAAGCACTGTTAGCTGTAGTTGCTGAATCCACATTGAGTGAGTGGGGAGCCTCGGTTTCAGGAGGATCGGGTGTGATTCCTGCCCCCATGGAATCGCTCATGAAGCAGCCAGGCCAGGAGGTGACTGGTGGTGCCAGAGGTGCTCTGGGGAACACAGACTGACTTTACTTACATTAGATTTCTGTCCGTGTTGACTACTAAGACATTGTTTATTCCTCAGGCTGTTGAGTAGATATACCCTCCTTATCTCAGGCATGTGAACTTCAGTTTAGGGACTAGAAAACACACACAAGTCAGGGATGAAGAACTGAAAAATAAGTCCCGTTCTCATCTTTCATTGCTCTTGAGAACAGAAGCCTGATTTAGTTCCTAGTATTAAAAAAAAAAAAGAGTCAGATCTGCCACTACTCAGATAAAATCCAAACTGTCTGTTATACTTCTAATTATCAGCTTGCCTTCTGGGTAAATGGTACTATTCAATTATTGTTTTTTGTTCACTTGTCAGCTACCAAAAAAAAAAAATTATCACTGCTTTCAAACCACTAAAAGAACAGAAATTCTGCAAATTGCTTTTTAAATGTAGTTCCTTCAGACCCAATACCTCTCTGCAGAGTGTCAGAAACTGTACAATGCCATGTTGCATGCAAACTGAGTGTAATGTGGCTGTTTCCATGATTTGTTGTACATTATGTAATTTTATTGAAATGATTTCCTTTGTCACCACTTTCTACGGGGCTCATTTTGACATTTCCCACTTATCAAGTAAAATATATGTTTGATACAGCTCCTGTAAATAAAAGCAAAATTGTCAAACAGTGATAGGTTCCTTTAAAGCCCCTTTCTGAGCTGATGACAGTAGCCCGGGCTAGCCAGGGGTTAACCGTAGCACCCCCCAAGAAGCCAGTCTTCTCAGGTCTGAATGGCTTCCCAAGCCCTTTCCTTGGTTTCTCAGTTGCAGAATGGTACTGGCTAGTCAGTAGAGCCCTGGAGGCATTAAACTTCCATTGTCTTGCACTGACTTTTATTCTGTGTCTTTATGTGACATTGTGTTTTCTTAACATCTCCATGGGAGGGAGGGGTATCCCTTGCCTTAGTGATCTAAGGGCTTCAAAGTGGCTCAGAAGGGGTCTTTTACATTTAAAATTTAACTTACAGCAATGCAATATTGAGAACACAAGGTCTCACTATTAAGTTAGCAAACAGATAACGACCTTTGCATTACACATAAATATCCTTGTGCTCTGCTCACATTCTCCTCCCGCTGACCTGCCCCATCTTCCTATCCCTCTCATTGGCCCCTGTCAGTGTGTGTGTGTGTGTGTGTGTGTGTGTGTGTGTGTGGTGTTTGAGTTTGTGAGTATGTGTATGTAGGTGACATTTATCAAGTCTACCTTTTTCATATTAAAGAAAGCACTTAGGTATCGGTTCTGTCCTCATTACCCTTCCTCCTCTTTAGATCTCTTCTTCCCCTCATTGCACCCTTCTGTTTTCAAACAAAGTTAACTTCAGGGGTTTTAAATGTTCAATAACATCCCAAAACATGTCATGAAGCAAGGCTCCGTCACTACCATTCAAGTTTCCATGCTTCAGTCATTCTAAATAAATGATAGACCTTGGCTCTAACTCCACAGAGGAATGTCTGTCCTCAGGCTCCTGAGTTGTCTATCCCATCGTTGCTGTTACTGCCACAGTCTTCTCCCCTTCCCTGTCCAAGACCCCTCAGTTGTCACTTACAGATGATACCTGGTGCCCTACAAGTTCCAAAGACTGTAGAAATATTTTGATGAAAGTCCATGAAGAAGGACCTTGAAGTGCAATGAATTCCCCCCCCCCACTTTCTACCTTGAG
Source organism: Mus pahari (assembly GCF_900095145.1). Classification (NCBI taxonomy): domain Eukaryota; kingdom Metazoa; phylum Chordata; class Mammalia; order Rodentia; family Muridae; genus Mus; species Mus pahari. Next base: position 13,217,448 of record NC_034605.1, read on the forward strand.
TGCTGGATGCTGAACTGTCTCATGTAGAGAACCAGCAGCCAGATTAGAAAAGAGTGCAATCAATCTTGACTCCTAGTGTTCCCCACACTGGTGAAGCACTCCAGTCACCCCAAGCAACCTTGACTTTCTGGGTATATCTTATTGAATTCTCCTCCGCCTCACACAGGTTGCATCCCCTGTACAGAGCCCATCTTCTTTCTACTTGAAGAATTCGTTGCTGTCTATGTCCGTGATAGTTCTGCCCTACTAGTCTGAGTTCTGTGAAAGGTCAGGCACACATTTTCAGTGTCCTTACAATGTTTATTTGGGCTTGCAAGAGTATAGTTATGGTTGGAATTGTTGCTGCTATTTGCCTATCTCCTCCAGCATACGCTCATGAATTATTTGTTTTATGTTCTGGATTTTCTAGTATTTAGTAAAACTGAAGAGGGTTTGAATGAAGGAATAGATGTATCCCCCTACAGCACACTCTGAAATGGCCATACTTCACTCAAGATTCCCACTTCACTGGCTGGTGACAACAGCAACAGAAATAGACCTTTAAAATGCTGCTGAGCATATTGGAGAGAAGGAAGAAGTGAAGATATGCAAGGAGTGGAGCTGTACAAGTACCCATTGCATTGGATCAGTTCACACTCCACTTGGCCTACAGAGAGACGATGGTTTGTGTAGTGTTCCCATGAGACTGGTGGCTCCTAAATCATTTTGTTTTGTCTGTAGTTATGAATGTATTCCAAACTTTTCTCTAAGAGAGTTATTTCAGTGTTGCCACTTTGATTGAGATGATTCAAGAAGTAAGGTCTTAATCACGTGTTCCTTTAAAGTCAGAATTCTGATAATTGTGGTTATTTATTAAATAAGTTCACAAGATTGATTCTACAGCTGTGACCAGTCAAGGAGAGTACATAATCGGGTCTCTCCTCCTGGAATCTTCTGTGAGGTGGTGATATCCTCAGTATATGTATAACTTCAGTGAGATTTTCCAACAGTTTGTATCTCCTGACCAAGGTGGTAAAGAGGTCATCATCCCCGAGATTCGTATAATGACATTATCATGGAAGCAGGATCACAGTGTACTTGGCTGTCATGCTAAACTGCCATAACTTTGTGATAGAAACAAAAAATACGTGCCTCTTCAGAGTTGTGGAGGCTGGGAGTGCGAGAGCCATGCGGTTGGTTCCTGGTGAATCCATTCTTCCTGAGTTGCCAATGCTACCTTGCCCTTGTGTCTGCACTTGATGAAGATAGGGAAGGAGAAATAGTAGTCTCTCTTTTTTATCAGGAAGCTACAACCTCGTAATGTCAAACAACCTTAATCCCCTTGCGTGGGACTGCCTTTCAGATACCAACATTTGGAGCCGAGAACTTCAGCATGTGAACTTGAAGGGATTCAGTCATTGGAAAGGGGACTGAACCAAGTGTGCCAGTACCTACCTGCACTGAGAACTCAAACCACTCACCCATGTCTCCTGAGCCTGGTTAATGGGCATGGGGCTTAAGTAGACAATTGTGCCTTGCCTTATTTTGAAATAAAAGAAACTTGAGGGGAAGGAAGAAGTCTGTATTTACCCACATTCTCTGACCCCACATGTTACTGAAACAAGACAATCTCACATTTAACTTCTATTGACTGTTAGTGGGCAGGAGGGTTACAGCAAGGAGATTCGGGGCAGAAGGCAGCTCACACAGACAAGCAGAGTCACACCTCATTAGGAGGATGCAGGTAAGCAGAGGAAGAGACCTGTCTCAGGACAGCTTGAGTTATGTCTACCGGGTCCTCTCAAAGGAAAGCAAGTGTCATGGCAGCAGATGAAGCATACCTCACTGTCACCTTCCACCCTGAATAAATGAATTGCCCAGCATCTCGCCATCAGCGACATTGCTGTCTGGGGAAAAAATGGAAGAGTTGAGTTTGATGTTATAAATCACCATAATTTGTTACAATTTCCAAAGACAAATATGACAGGGTGGAATTACTTTGCAGCACCGAGGCAGTCATTTGCAGAAGCCATAAAGTGCCAGTATAAATCTGAGATCGAGATATATTTAATCTGAGGAAACAGAGCACAATATCACTTCTGTATATTGTATTTACCAAGAACTTAGCTCCACCGTTGCTGAAGTATCACTGAATGTTCATTTCATCTCTGCCTCTGAACTGAACTGACTCATGTAGAAAGACTGTGTTAACAGCTGGGAGGGGTTCTCTTCAATGTTTTACATCTTCTCCACTGGGGGGAAGGGAAGGGCTGTTTTTTCCGTTGTCTGGGGATGGTAGAACTGCAGCCTCTTGGCTGAATGCAAACCTCCAGATCCATGACAGATCATGACAGATTGGAGGAGGCGGCAGGGTGAGCGCACTGCTCAGTCAAGAATCCTGTGGAACTTGTCAGCACTGGTTGATGGAGATGTGGCTCTGGTTTGGTTGCCTGTTGACTCATTCTCACACCCTTCTGGTTCTTGTCACTTGTCTCTCTGATCACGGTCATGTTACTTTCAATCCAGGAGCCTGAGGAAGTGTTTTCTGATGCTTAGCAACAGATGTTAGTAGGAGGATCCACAAGTGTGAGCATTACTTGAAATAGAGAACTAGGGTGATCATGGTCTCTTCTGTGAAGGAGCACAGAGCTCACCTACCCTAAAGGATGGTTTCAGAAACAAGAATGGAATAAGAAAAGCAAAAACGAAAACCAATCATTGAATATTCCTAGAAAGCTGAAGTTTGGCTGAACTTTGCTGGACAGTTATTTGTTGTCAGTATGATTAGATTCGGAACCATCCAAGAGAGACACTTCTGGTTGTGTCTATAGGAGCATTTTCAGACAATTTTAACTGACAAAGAAGGATTCATTCTAGATGCAGATGGCGTCATCCATGAACTTAGATTATAGATTGAATATAAAACTAAAGGAAAGTAAGCTAAGCACTACCATTCCTCTCTTCTCTTCTCCCCCCCCTCCTCCTCCTCTTCTTCTTCTCCTTCTCCTTCTCTCTCTCTCTCTCTCTCTCTCTCTCTCTCTGTCTCTCTCTCTCTCTCCCTCCCCCCTTCTCCTCCTCTTCCTATTACTACTACTACCATCAGACACCTCACACACTATCACAACCCTG
>NC_034605.1:13220579-13242159 GCF_900095145.1 Mus pahari
TCTCTCTCTCTCTCTCTCTCTCTCTCTCTCTCTCTCTCCCTCCCCCCTTCTCCTCCTCTTCCTATTACTACTACTACCATCAGACACCTCACACACTATCACAACCCTGTCTTGATGGACTGCATCCCTTCAAACTTTTTTTGTTGAGTATTTTGTTACAGCCATGAGAAACGTATCTAACACTCAATGTAAGGGGCTCATCTTTGTTCTAAAGGACTGTAAACTCCTAGCTTTATTCTAACCGTGGGATAGGAAAAAAAAAAACCTTCTGTAGGTTCTCTTTGACTATGCTGTCAAATGGGCAAAGAAAACAGAGACTTAAAGGATTCCTACTATCTCTCAAGACAGGAGAAGTTTGAGGCATAATCTGTGTGTGTGTGTGTGTGTGTGTGTGTGTGTGTGTGTGTGTGTGTGTGTGTGTGTGTGTGTGTGATTATTTACACAAGTCAACAGACATTTGCTAGGTAAGACAATACTATAAAAACAGGAAAAGTAGCATTTATAGCTGGATATTTTTACAGAACAAATGGACTGTAAGGGGCTTAAAGAACCCAGAGTCACCCCAATGCCCCTATGTTAGAAGTCATACTGTGAAGCCATCCTGTAAACTCTAGGAATTGATACTTCAAATGGCTTCTTTATGCTAGTGTCATAGACTTATGACCTAATAAACCTGTGGCTCTGTGGCTCTGTGGAACACTTCAAAAGCATCCTCACAAACATGGCTACTTCTCAAAGAAATCTCTATGTTCTAAGTGTGGATATACCAAACATGAAGGAGCGTTATACATACCCACTACAGTGCAGACAATTCCAAGGTTTAGTCTGAGAGCTTGGTTGTGGAAGCTGTGGTTCTGGGACATTCTCTAAGTACTTCAAAGTCTCATATCCAAGTCTACCAAGGAAGATTAGATTTGGTTGAAAATCTAATCAGTTGAAAATCACTGAATATTTCCACTAACCAAGTATACCTCTAAAGAAGTTATCACCAAGATTTCTTAAATCTATTGAAATGTAAAATGCATACATGTAAGGAAAAATACTGTTGTTTTAATACTTTTATTAACTTTAATAAATTTAAATGGAACACACACACACACACTTACCAAACATCTGTTTAGAAAAAATTTTTTTCTAGCACCTAGAAGAACCACCAGTTTGCCAAACACCTGGACTCCCACTAAAGTGTCTTCTAGCAGCACAGATTAATTTTTCCATTTTATTTCTAAACATATAGTCAGACACCCTTACTCAAAAATACATTTTTAAGACATAATTTTTCGTTCCTGTACTTATTATAAGGGAATCTTTATACTGCATCTATACTACACATACGATAGCCCAATAGCTCAAAGAGAAGAGTTAATATACATCGGTGTGCAAATAGTTGTGCTAGTATTTCTCTCTACATTCATGACGCTCACCCTCACAAACAGCTGCTTTATGAGGAGAGGGCAGCAAAAGAAAGACAGAACAACCGTATTCAAACATTGATTTGGTATGAAATACTCAGTGTTTACCAGTACAGAAGACTCTAAACTTGTCAAGAAGTGAGAAGACCTTTTACTATTCCTTCAGGAATGATAAAACCCTCTTTTCCCATGGATTCATTGTAGAAAATACCACAGAGCCTGTTCCTTCTTGACTTAGAACTCTGGTATGTTCTTATCTGTGACTTTGTACTTCCTGGTGTCCCAAGGGGCTTTGACAGAAACCCCATGGCTACAATGACTTTGTAATATGATATGTATATAAGTTCAACACTTACACAATATCTGCTAGACCTGCTGAGAGTTTATGCCCAATGATTTTATTCTAAGTCATCTGTGTGAAATGCTCCTGACCAGCCTTGCCTGCAGAAGTTGGAACCACCTCCCTGGAATTTTGCGTCCATAAGTCTCTAGAAATGTCCCATCACTGGACATAATGGAGATGAGACTGTTTTGTTTTGCTTTGTTTTGTTTTGCTTGGTGGGTTGACTTGGTTGGGGGGGGGCATAGTATTTATTTGTTTGTTTGTTTGTTTGTTTGTTTTCTTGGTTATTTTTCTTCTCTTATACATTACATTCTGAGCAAACTGCTTGTCCCTCCCTCATCTTCTCCCAGTCCCCTCAGGCTCTCTTCTCCTCCTAGATCCACTCCTTCTCCCTTCAGAAAGAGCAGGCCTCCCAGGGATATCAACTAAATATGTAATAACAATAAAACTAGGCGCATACCCTCATATCAAGGCTGGACAAGGCAACCCAGTAGGAGCAAAGGGATCCCAAAAAGCAGACAAAGAGTCAGACACACTCCCACTTCCACTGTTAGGAGTCCCAGAAGAACTCCTGTACTTGGGAGACAGAATTAGATGGATCTCTTAGTTCAAGATCAGCCTGGTCTACAGAATGATTTCCAGAATAGCTGAGGCTACTCAGAAAAACCTTGTCTCCAACAACCAACCAACCAACAATAAAAGTGGAGATATGTCTCTTTGAAATAATTAAGGGTAGTAAGATTTTAAAAATGTTTCTTTTGCAAAGAATGCCCACTAGGAAAATTATATTGCATACTATACCAGAAGACCTTTACCTGGTCTAGGAAGATGAACAGGCCAAAGGGAAGACCCTGATGGTCTACTTTCCTTTTTGCTTTAGGGGAGTGTCTACAACCAGGACATCTGCATACTAGCTTTTAATATCCACTGAAGTATAGCTCACTCCCTCACCTGTGAATTATAGGGAGAGGGAAAGGAAGATATGCTCCTGTGGCTTTTGCTCCCGTGCAATCATTGCAGTTACTGCTCCTCTGTCAGAGTTCCAGCTACCGGTCAAGGACTGACTGCAGCATCACTGATTCTGTTTTCTCAATGACACATAATCAGCTCACTGGCTACTACTATCATCCTGGAGTTCATTACTTCTTTCTTCCCTCTAACCTGAACATCATCAAAACCCATCCTGAGTAACCAGGAGTTATATACAATGGTGTCATGGTGGTTTATTAATCACGATATTCTTAATATACCAATAATTGGGTTAAAGCACTACAAATTGCAGATCCCATAGGTATGGATTATTTGGGGAACGTGGACAGAAAATGGTCAACTACAGTGAAAAAAAGACTTTATTTTAAGTTTTCTTTTGCTGTAGGACTCAACAAGACATGCACCGTGCTTCTATTATTTCCAAAGAAAAGATGGACTATATATTTTGATATTGGTATTTTGATTTGTATTTTTCCAAGTTAATTTTTAATCCTCTAACTCTTATATTACTTATAAGACAGTTTAGGCTACCCTCCCAGACCATTATTAATCCATGCCTGTGTTGATCGAGGGCAGTGGAACCATGCTTCCCTGTGCTTAGGAATTGCAGAGTCGGAAATTAAGGTGGCCTCTTGATGCCCTAAAGCAGTCCCAAAGTACTCTCAAAATGACTGTGCATCCCTGGTAGGATCCACTCCACACTGATGCCATGGTCATAGCCTTCTGCTTGCTTATTAAAAGATGATGTTTGCCCAAGTAATAGTGATCGGGGCTGGTTACTCTCCAGGGCAAATTGGAAACGTAATGAACATTGGATTCAGTGAAGGTTGAATGGCAGGACCCCAGCCCTGCACCTCTCTTGGGATAATGAAATGCAATGCTATTTCTCCCCCTCATTTGTGTGGGATCTCATTACAGGCTCTGCCTACATGCTTGAGGTTTATGTGGGTCTCCTGGGGATAGGCCTGAGGTGTTGAGATGGGCCTTATTATCAAGATTTATGCTCATTGAAAAAAAAACCTTCAATTCTATGTCCATGTATGCTCTTACATTTTCAGACTCTGGTATGAAGCTTCTCCATCCACTCACCAAAAGAAAAGCGTTATTGGCCAGCTGGGGGAATAAGCCTCAAGCCATTAACCAGCCAGTCATGTCTTCCTAAGGAAATGTTTTAGATTCCCATCATTACTGCTAGTATTAGGGATTAGAAAAAGCCTACCATCTGTTCCTGGGGTTGTCCCAGGGTCTCTGATGCAGTTGTCTAGCTTGGGGGTGATAGAACAATGAATAGTGTACTGGGGTCCCTGTCTGATAGTGTAGGAGTAATTTCTATGAGATGGCATGGCTAGATGACTTGACATAATTCCCAATGTCCTGTTAGTGAAGTGGCCCATACTAGACAAGAAGCCTTCTGAAAGCGATGCTGGAAAGCAGAGAGTGTTTTCCATGCCTCATCAAGCCCAGGATACCATGATGTCACCTACTAACCCTATGATTGGGACATTGACTGCCAGCTTCACCGTCATACTCTAACTATTAACTGTTATTAGATACACTGCGGAAAAGTGGGTAAGCCGTTGACCTGTTTCATTGTTTTACATTTGTGATGGCTACTTTTGGCTGTCAATTTAAATATATCGGAACTGAACTATAACCAGAGATGAAGGGCAAGCCTGTGAGAGATTTTCTGCTTGGTTTGAAGTGGATGGATCCACTTCTAGTCTAAACTTTTGAGGTAGGAAGACTCACCTCTGATTCACATCTTTAGGGAGGAAGACAACAGACCTTAGATCTGGATCTCGAGGTTGGAGGACATATGCTTTTTAATCCAGATCTTGAGGCAACATGGTACATGCTTTTGAACCACATTTTGAGGTGGGAAGACACACCTTAATCTGGTTCTTCTACTGGAACCCTATATAAGAATGTGGAAGAAGAAAGGTCTTACTCTTTGCCTGCTTGTCCTGGCCTCACTAGCACATCCATTTCTCCCCTGGCATTGGAGCTTACTTCTTAGGGATTCCAATATAGTCTCCAACTTGTGGGACTGAGAACTACTAGATTCTTGGACTTTGCATTCACAGCTACCCATTGTTGGATTAGGGGTGTGTGTGTGTATGTGTGTGTGTGTGTGTGTGTGTGTGTGTGTGTGTTTGAAGAGAAATAGGGAAAGAGAGAGATTCATTACACACATTCTGTGGCTCCAGAGAACACTGACTAATGCAAAATTTAAGGAGGTTAACTGGATAATTTCTGATAATTCACCTCCTGAAGGTGACCACCATTTCTACTTGCTCCATTAAGATGACCACAGGGATGTTTATCCTCATTTGCCAGTTGGAACTAAGTCCCAGAAGCCATGTGAACTGCCCTTGGAACTCCTCCCTTTGAAGCAAAAGCCCTACTCAAACCCAAGGACTTGTGGTTCTCACACATCCTTATGTGTGTACATGCACATTGAACCATTTCTTCTGAGCTTATGTGAAGACACGTCTCCTTAACAGTTCTCACACCAGATATTAGAGCAGCCACCATCAGTGGGCTGAACATGTTCTTTCCTATTCTTGGAGCTTTCTCTCCCACATGCAGGGAATTAGGGCAGGAGAGACTGGACTTCAGCAGGGACAATGGTGTATCTGTAGGATCTCCTCCTGAGATCCATGTTCAACATCCCCAAGGAAGTATTGCAAATCCTGATCCCTGGAGCTGTGGTAGGTTGAAGTAGACTGAGTCAGGGGACCTTGGCTATGAGCAAATGCTCTCCAAGCAAGATGGCGGATAACACCCTTGCAAGGCTCCATAAGCAGATTCAGAAATTGGATTTTTTTGATGGAGAGATGGCTATGAGGAAAGGAAAGGCAATAAAAGCTTAATTACAAAGAAGCAAAGGTGTGGTTGCTCCCCTGCCAAACTGGGGCAGCTTCTCCACCAATCTATGGTTATCTGTGCCTTTCTAAATATTTTTCCACATTGAGACACAACAGCTGTGCTCACCTGCATAGGGAGAATATCACTGAAGGAGGCAGTTTGAGAACTTTAAATTGTCAGGGATCCTACAAAGGAACCTATCAGAAGACCTCCCAACTCTGCACTGATGCCAGGACCATCATGCACTGGACTTCCACAGTTCCAGCCCTGACATGGTCAAACTCCATAACTCTCAATAGAGCCTTGAGCTCAGAAACTGCTCAGAACCTTTCTGTTTTGTGCAATCTAAATGATATGTTTGATCACTTCTGGTCATTATTATGAAAAGAGTGAAAGCTACTTCCAGGCCTGCTGTGGCTAGGGGCAAGAGTCAATAGAAAGAAGAAGGCCCCTGAGGATGGTGGTACACATGTGTTTGTATATACTTGTAATTTTCTGCTCCAGAATTTCCTTTCCTTGCCAGAACCAAGCAGCTTCCTGTGATGTCCACTCAGCCAACTTGGCTTTCATATCACATAGAGATCTGGCTGTCTGCTTGCTTTGCACAATTAAACCATCGTAGGCTTGCTGGGAGCTTTTATTTCATATTAACAACACATCTCAGAGAGCCCCAGCTCATTCTCATTGCACATTTTATTTATTCTGTGGACCACTATTTAATAAGCCTTTCATTTCTCGGAGAAAATATCTCAGGTTCAGCAGGTATTATTTGTAAAATTCAGGTATATGTTGGAGACACTGAGCACATCAAAAGGATGCAGCGGTATTGAGGTTTGGTCTTTTGATATCTACTGTAATGCTAAGTACAGGCACCCAGGACCTAGCTCTCTCAGAGATGGAAGAGACTTTTTGTAGACCTTGCCCCAAGTTATTTCTTTTTTTTTTCCTTTATTTTAATCTTTTATTCATTTACTTACTTATTTATTTTACACTTTCGATTTTATTCCCTTCCTGATCCACCCTCCGACTGTACCATATCCCATATCTCCGCCCCGCCCCTCTATCTCCATGAGGATGTCTCCACCCCACCAGACATCTAAGCTCTCTGGGGCCTACAGTCTCTTGAGGGTTAGGCGTATTATCTCTGACTGAAGAAGCCAGACCCGGCAGTCCTCTGCTGTATATGTGTCAGGGGCCTCATATCAGCTGGTGTATGCTGTCTGGCTGGTGGTCCAGTGTTTGATAGATCTCAGGGTTCCAGGTTAGTTGAGACTGCTGGTCCTCCTAAAGGATGGCCCTCCTCCTCAGCTTCTTCCAGCTTTTCCCTAATTCAACCACAGGGGTCAGCAGCTTATGTCCATTGGTTGGGTGCAAATATCTGCATCTGACTCAGCTGCTTGTTGAGTCTTTCAGAAGGTAGTCATGATAGGGCCCTTTTAAATTTGATTGGTAAATAAAGATGTCAACAGGCTATAGCTAGACAGAAGAGACATAGGTAGGGTTTAGATTTAGATTGGGGTCAGAGGAGAACCAGGAGTATAAGAAGGTGCAGAAGGAGGAAGAAGAAGCCACCATGGGTTAGGAGAGCCATAAAAGCATGGCCCTAAGGGCTGGCTGATTGGTATTAAGAGCAGCCCAGATGAAACAGAGTAAATAGTAATTATGCATGGTTATTGATAGAAAAGTAGATTCTAATAACATGGAGGGTAGGTATTTGCCCAGCTCTTGTGCTGTTTGAGGCTTATTGTAAATATAAAGGCTCTGTGTGTGTGTGTGTGTGTGTGTGTGTGTGTGTGTGTGTGTGTGTGTGTTATCTGGGAACTAAAGGGATGAATGCAGGATAGAAACACTTGGTTGGAATGAAAATTTTTTGCAACACAGAGGCTCAGATATTAATCAGACCTCCATGGCTGGGCTTGATGGACTCTCCATGTTTCATGTACCATTTCGTCAAATTAGAGGCACAATGTGGACTAAGAAAATGGCTTAGGTAAACTGCTTGTCACTCAAGCATGGGGACCCGATTTCAATCCCTAGCACCCAAGTAAAACATCAGGTATAACAATAGGAACCTGCAATCCCAGTACTGAGAAATCATATACAGAAGGATTTCTAGACTTTTCCAGCCATCTGGTCTATCCTAATTGGCGTTCTCACTGAACTCTAGGTTCAGTAAGAGACCCTGACTCAAAATGTAAGGTGGAAAGCAACTTAAGATATCAGCTGCTAACATCTATCTGGCTTCAATATACGCACGTATATACACATAGAGGTGCACCAATGTACATACACTCACATGATGGAAGCATAAATTACAAGATGATGAGATGGGTAAGAATTTGTAGGGGATTTTAAATGATCTCTCCAAGAACAGGCACCACATAGACAATTAATTTCATGGAATGCCATTCACGGGACAGCACTATGAAGAATGTAGGTCCTCATTGGTCTCTACAGATACCATGGCCAAGAGTTGTAATTTGGAAATTTTACATGCTTGTACTTGCTCTCACCCCTTATCTTTCCAGTTACCTATTACCCCTGTAGTGACTAAAGTGATCCTCAGGCTCTGTGAACTGAGAGTGACTCTACCCTTACTCAAATCCTGAGACCACTGAGACTTACTTAGCAGAGCCAAGTAAGTTTCCATAACTGGCAGGTGAAACTCCCAATCCTTGCTCCTGCAAAAAGTTTTCTTACTGCCTAGTGGCCAGATGCAAAATCCCTTGGAAGTCAGGAACTAATTCAAGTCAAAAATGAATCAGCTCATCAGCAACATCAGCCCTACACAAGATGTTTTTAACCACTAAGGAAACAAATAAATGGGGGTGGGGGAAGGTAGGAAGACGTTACTGAGATACTCTGTTCAAAAGGCAATCTAGCTTTTACTGTGCATTTTTGTAAGCTGATTGTCAGGAGTACAATGTGTTGTTTAGTTGGAATTTGTAGAATATGAAGAGAGAACTGAAAGAAGTAATTTGCTTTTCTTTGTGTCAATAACATGTGCCAAGGTTCTGCTGTGCAGACCGGCTGGGATTCTCACTAGATACACTCCCATGTTTATTGGTTCATTATTGGAGTAAGAACACCAACGTTCATCCGTGGCTCATGCGTGTGGACATAGCATGTGATAAACTGCAACCCCATGGCAAAATGACAGCTTCCACCGTGGAAAATTGTTGGAGAATATGTAGGGGGTGTTTTCTTGTATGTGCACAGAGAACAATTAATGAACCACATTAGATATCCCCAACTCTTCACCTGTACCTAGAGTACCCAAGACTGAAGGAATGGAGACAGTCCCAAAGTCGTTATCTAAATACAGCTGGGGACAATTCGCAAACTGTGAATAGAACCCTTGAGAGGACATAGGAGAGAAAACATCATGAACACAGATAATCATGTTTCTGATCATTCTGGTCTGCAATACTGCTTGGAGACCAGGTACACAGGCCAAGTTCAGCACTTTACATGGTTGATGACAAAGCTCACCGAGATGCATGAACTTGACCAGGAACATCTGAGGAGCTAACCTGAAGCCTACACAATGATATTCATGGATATACTAGCAGACCTACATGTTGCTGACATGTCCTCTGATGACATACATGAGAAAAAATGCCAAGTAGGGAGAAAGGGGGACTTGGAAGAGGGACAATCAAGACAACTCCTCCCATAGGTCATACAGAGATGCGGGTGTCATCAGGGTGATAGGTCATACAGAGATGTGGCTGTGCATCAGGGTGATGATTCCTCTATGAAGAAACTGAGTCAAGATCACCCCTACTGATAAGAGATCTGAGTTTTGGCCGGGTGTGATGGCGCACGCCTTTAATCCCAGCACTTGGGAGGCAGAAGCAGGAGGATTTCTGAGTTCGAGGCCAGCCTGGTCTACAAAGTGAGTTCCAGGACAGCCAGGGCTATACAGAGAAACCCTGTCTCGAAAAAAACAAAAAAACAAAACAAAAACAAAAAAAAGAGAGATCTGAGTTTCTCCAGTATGTCTGCTATCTCTTCCTATGTTTACCTTAGTAATTCCTTCTCTAGACCATCCTTCTTTAAATGTAAAAGTTTTCAACAATTTAACTGCTAAACATCCTCCCATTTCATACATGAAGGAAGATGAAGATGAACAAAACAGAATGAAGAAGGAAAAATATTACAACCAAGTAATGGAATGAAATCCATGGTTTTATCTCTCTTTCCTTAATTCTAAAGTTGGTGTCATCTTTTACTACTTGCTATCAATAGCTAAAATTTCCAGTGATAACCACAGGTTAATACATCTAATACGAAAAAACTGCATCACAAACTCCCAGTGATTTGGTTCAAGGCAAAGTTGTTCCAAGCCAGTTGGTAGTTGCCTAGAGGAATGTGTCAAACATGCTGAGTCTATGAGAGATGTTATAGTCACATCAGCAAATACTCCTGTCCTCGGAAGACCCTGAACTCTAAGCAACATCGACTCCTCAGTGTGTAGAAATGCGTTGTTTACAACTGGCTAAAACTTAAGTTTGCATCAATCCATTTCTCTGTCATCAGTGTTTGAAGGACATAAGGTATGAAAGAATCAGTATTGAAAACAAAAGCATGCTTTAAGCCAAGAGACACCTGGCAAGGGTAAGGGTCTGAGTATTGAACCATAGTAAGATATTTAAAAGCCCAAAGGACTAAGAAGACCCTATGGCCCCATACACACTCAGTAGGAAAAGAATCCTACATTCTCTACTGCATCTAGGGAAATCCTGTACTATCTACTGCTTCTTACTTTGTTTCCTCAACAGAGTTCTGTAATTATTTTAGGATATTAAATACTACAAACCAAACTAAGCCTTGTGGTAACTGGTATGCCCTATGAGTACTCAGACAGGGTATTGGACAAGGCCAACACTCTCCAACACTGTGATCTCACTCTTTCTCCACTTCTGTGACAACATATTCGTTCATCTTGGCACACGTTTCTCTGTCTGCCAAGTGCACAGAGTGCTTATTCTCCTTACCCTCAAAGAGTTCCTTCTCTCTAATATATACTGCATAAAAGATAAAATGTCACCAAACACTGAGGAAGTCCCCTGAGTTGCTTCCTAAGACAGGCAAAAGGAAAAATTACACAGACAAGTTCTGGGGGGGCTCAGACGTGATCAACAGAGCCATTGTATGATGTGAAGACCATGACTGACTTCTCCATAAAAAATGCACAGCCATTCATCAACCCAAGAGTAGAATTGAAGACTTAGTCTCTATGGTTTAATAGGACAGTAAGACTACATGGCAATTATCAATACCAATTTTATGAGTCGTCTCTATTTTTTTTTAAGTTAGAGTGCATTTTTTTTAATTTAAAAAAAATTAAAATTAAAAAAATTTTTATTGGATATTTTCCTTATTTACATTTCAAATGTTATCCCCTTCCTGGTTTCCCTCCCTCCTGGAAACCCCCTATCACATCCTCCCTCACCTGCTTCTATAGGGTGTTGCTCCCACCTCCCCACCCTCCATTCCCCTATACTGGGACATCTATTTAGCCTTCATAGGACAAAGGAACTCTCCTCCCATTGATGAATGACAAGACCATCCTCTGCTACATATGCATCTGGAGCCATGTGTGCTCCTTAGTTGATGGCTTAGTCCCTGCGAATTCTGGGGCTCTGATTGGTAAATACTTTTGTTCTTCCTGTGGGGTTTTCAAACCCCTTCGACTCCTTCAGTCCTTTCTCTAACTCCTCTGTTAGGGACCCCATGGTCAGTCCAATGGTTGGCTGCGAACATCTGCCTCTGTATTTGTAAGGTTCTAGCAGGGCCTCTCAGGAGACAGTCATATCATGCTCCTTTCAGCATGCCCTTCTTGATATCCAAAATAGTGTCTGGGTTTGGTGTCTGCATATAGGATGAATCCCCAGGTGGAACAGTCTCTTGGGGGGGGGTGGCTTTCATTCAGTCTCTGCTCAACACTTTATCTCCATATTTGCTCCTGTGAGTATTTTGATCTCCCTCTAAGAAGGACCGACACACCCACACTTTGGTCTTCCTTCTTACTGAGCTTCATGTGGTCTATGAATTGTATCCTGGTTATTTGGAGNTNTTGGGCTAATATTCACTTATCAGTTAGTGCATACCATGTGTTTTCTTTTGTGATTGGCTACCTCACTCAGAATGATATTTTCTAGTTCTATCCATTTCCCTAAGAATTTCATAAAGTCATTGTTTTTAATAGCTGAGTAGTATTCCATTGTATAAATGTACCACATTTTCTGTACCCATTCCTCTGTTGAGGAACATCTGGGTTCTTTCCAGCTCCTGGCTACTATAAATAAGGCTGCTATGAATATAGTGGAGCATGTGTCCTTACCACATGCTGGAGTATCTTCTGGGTATATGCCCAGGAGTGGTATAGCTTGGTCCTCAGGTAGTACTATGTCCAATTTTCTGAGGAGCCCCCAAACTGATTTCCAGAGTGGTTGTACCAGCTTGCAATCCCACCAGCAATGGAGAAGTGTTTTTCTTTCTCCACATCCTTGCCAGCATCTGCTGTCACCTGAGTTTTTTATTTTAGCCATTCTGACTGGTGTGAAGTAGAATCTCAAGGTTGTTTTGATTTGCATTTTCCTGAAGACTAAAGATGTTGAATATTTCCTTAGGTGCTTCTCGGTCATTCAGTATTCCTCAGTTGAAAATTCCTTGTTTAGCTTTGTTTAGCTCTGTTTTTAATAGGATTGTTTAAGAGTTAGACTTTGGAGTCTAACTTCTTGAGTTCTTTGTATATATTGGATATTAGCCCTCTATCAGATGTACAATTGATAAAAATCTTTTCCCAACCTCTTGGTTGCCATTTTGTCCTATTGACAGTGTCCTTTGCCTTAGAGAACCTTTGCAATTTTATGAGGTCCCATTTGTTGATTCTTGATCTTACAGCATAAGCCATTGGTGTTCTGTTCAGAAATTTTTTCCCCTTGTAAGTCTCTTAAAGGAAAAAAAAAATTACAAAGAATTAGAAGAAGACTTACTACCCTGAAAGAAAAACTAACATCAACAAATAATCAAAACTTGGTTTTATCCAGGACTTAGCTAAGTTAAAACTGGCATAGAATAGATCTATAACCCTCATTGTGGAATCATTTATCTATGAAATATGAATAGCCAGAGACCTATGAATGCTGCTCAGTTCTTTCATCAAAGGGGCTTTAGAACAAAGAGTTTGAATATTAAAGAGTAGTAGTTAGCTTAGTCCTAAAGGTGTGGATTGTAACCCCAAAATTCATGGAGACAAGTCCTGTTTAGTTATCCTTTAATTTTTCAGTCATTTAACAACTATTAATGTATATGTGACACAGGGTTCAGTCCTATTTTATGCATGAGAAATCCATCCATAACTGTATGGGGAAGATGGACTGGAGTCTGCCAAGTGAACCACAGATTAATCAGCAATTACAATATGATGTGTGGTGTGAACATCTCTCACTAAAGGATTTGGCCTATTAGGAAGATGGAGATGATCAGGATGAGCTTCTGTGAGGAGGACAGATGTTCTAAGACTAAATAATGAGTACTATTCGATGAATAAGTAGAAACCTTTTCTCCGGTCTTGTGACTGAAATGAATAGACTGAACAGGACAGTCAAGGATGCATAGAACAAAGGAAAAGAGGCGAATATGATGGGAGACTGGTTTAGAGAGTTTGGGAACACCCAAAATACACATGGTCTTAGGATATTATTCAGAAATCAATAGATGATAATGTCATAAATTGAGGGCTTTGAGTGAAAGCATGCAATAAGTTTCATGGGTAGAAACAACCTTTCTGCCTTGTGGAAAAGAGGAAGGAGATGGGGAGTTGCTCTGCCTTGGCACATCACATAGAAATCTTCAGTGTGGACTCACTCGGTGATTCTAAACAGGGATGCAGCAATGGAGAAAGCAGAACCTTATCCGAATCTTACTGGATTAGAGAAAGGAGGAGGTGTCGATTATTACTGTCAAGCTGTTGAAACATGATGAGAAACACCAAAGAAGAAAATGTGTTAAGAAGGAAAGAAGGGGGACTGGAGAGTGGTCTTAGAAGTCAAGAGCCAGCATTACTTTTGGTGAGAACAAAGTTCAGTTACCAACACCCACATTGGGTGGCTCGCAACCACTTGTAACTCAGCTTTGGGGGACTTGATGCCTCTGATCTCCACCATTAATCTCATGCACACACCCATACATGAGGGCACACATGATTGAAATAACTCTTTTAAAAGAGAATAAAGGAAATATGGTGGATTTAGGGTGCTTTTGTATAGAGTTTAAATAAGATGAGATTCCACTCAGTTTGGTGACATGATGTATGTCATTAAGGACATTCAACAAGTTTCTTTTTAGTGATAGAATCTGAAGTCCCACTACAATGAAGTGCCAAGCGACCAGGAGACCGTGGGAGTTTGTGGTTTTAATAGACAAAGGGCCTTCTTACCTTTAACACTGCTGACTCTTGGAGCTGGATGACTTTTTCTTCTCTTCCTGGGTGCGTGAGATGTTTGTCAGCATCTTCAACCTCTGCATGCCTCATCTCTGCAACAACCGCATAAGTTACAACAACCAAAAAAAACATCTCTAAAATATCAAGTGTCTCTTGGAGGAAGCTTCTCTCCCATTATTGAAGTAATTAAGTAGAAAGCAAAGAAGAGGCTCCCAAAAGAATTAATGTTTGTAAATGGGAGAGGTTTCTTAAGGCGTAGAACATGGTGATAAGAATATGGTTGAGGCAAAAATAAAGGGCGCTCAGTGGAAGAGCTAGAGAAAGTACCCAAGGAGCTGAAGGGGTCTGCAACCCTATAGGTGGAACAACTATATGAACTAACCAGTACCCCCAGAGCTCGTGTCTCTAGCTGCATATGTAGCAGAAGATGGCCTAGTTGGCCATCATTGGGAAAAGAGGCCCCTAGGTCTTTATATGCCCCAGTACAGGGGAATGCCAGGGCCAGGAAGTGGGAGTGGGTGGGTAGGGGAGCAGGGTGGGGGAGCAGGATATAGGGAACTTTCGGGATAGCATTTGAAATGTAAATAAAGAAAATATCTAATAAAAAATAAAAATAAACAAATGTAAAATAAATAAATAAAATAAAATAAAAACCATGAGATGAGAAAAGAGACCACATTCCATCTGAAAAAAAAAAATCCCTAGAATTTTGTGAGAGTCTAAATAAAATGAGTGCAGGAAGAGCAGGTCCATTCATCAAATAGGCCTGTAGAACATCACCTAGCCACATAGAGCATCACCTAGCCCTGTATAGTATCACCTAACCAAGGAAAAACTTCATCACCCACAGGGCAAGAGCTTCTCAGACCAGTACTGAAAGTAAGGATATGTGGGTCGTGATCAGGTACAAGGAGACACTGGAATGGCCTGGAATCAAGGTTATGTTGGCATCACAGACAGACCTTCAGCCTAATAATTCTTAGCCATTGTTTACCAACATGTAAAAACATACATGTTGCGAGTAAGATATGACCCCATAGGTAATGCCTCTGGGGACTGAGTTCTCATTACCTGAACCCACATAAAGCCAGATACCTTAGGGTCCATCTGTGATTGCGAGACCCCTATTATGAAATAAGAATGAAAGACAGAATTTTCAGAAGCTCTTACCTAGCTATAATGTTTATGTCTCAAGATCATTTTTGCCCTCTCCTCCTTCTCTTTATATATTTCATCATAAAAACACAAATAATTATGAATCTAAATTATACACATGAAGAAACAATCAATACTTTATGTTCCAAGCCTAGTTTATTTTGCTTAACATAGTGATGGGTGGGTGAAAAGAGGGCAACAGGTTACATGTGACGAAAGTAGATGTAAGAACTATTTGGAAGAAAGAAAAGACTAACCAGAATGAGGCAAAGGCATGGAGGATAAAGGTAAGGATGGTATGAGTTAAAAATGAAGTATAATTCCACACATGTATGAAAATACTATGGTGAAACCCAGTACTTTTATGTTAGCTTAATTTTCAATACCAAAATTAAAAATCAAGAAATATCGTCTGCACATATGAATTACTCAAAGAATAGCTTTTTATATGCATAGCTCAAGTTACCATAAACAATAAATAAAAATCATCAAGTGTGTAACTCTTTAACTGACCACCTTGAATTCTGAATTGACTCAATAAATAATTGGTTCTAGATCACATGTTGAGTTAATCACATTAAAATAAGAAATGGGGTAAGGCTTTAAAAAATCTGGGCAGGTAGTGATTTAAGCAGTGAACATTTTGAACTCACTAAATATGCAAAATGACTCTGTTGTGCAATTGGGCAGTAACGTTAACAAAACTGAAACATGTTAAATGGATCTTTTAATTGCTTCAGATGGAGTCAGATGGTGGCGAACACAGAATGCAATCCATTGCTGTGCATTTGGCAAGAGACCATGCGTTCTGGTTATTCATGGCCTCCTCAAAAAGACCAGAGTTCATAAAGTGTGAGGGCTGTTATTGATGGTGGCATGATTATATGTGTCTTACTGCACAGATATATCAGCCTGGCATTTCCCTACCTACTCTGGGAATTTTATAAGGTACAATTCAATGCCATTCTTGCTTGGTGAATAATTTTAATTTGTGCATCCCGAATGATAGATTTGTGAACGTTAGCGACCACAAAGATCCATCACTCATCCTCACCCCCCTGCTGCTGCTGGCTCGCTCCCTCTGCCCAATCATCTATCCGATGTTCTCACCAATACAACTTAAAATATCTCACGCTGGAAGACTTGCCTGTGCCTTTAATAAAATGTGTGATCAAACAGAAGGAAGATTATTCCAATATAATATCTTATTCCCATTTTACCAAGCCAAATAACATCATACAGTAGTATATTTTTAACTTTCTAATCATCCTGTACACAGAATGATGGATTTCATCACCATTTTCATCACCCCCCTTTACAACAAAAACAACCAACACCCTTTTGGCCAGCTATGTTAAAAGTGTTGATTTGGGCTTGTTTTTCTTGATTATTTTGTTTAACTGATTTAAATGAAAATGGAAGAATTTTTAAATGCCATCAAGTGTTCAGGAAGTACCTACTCAAAACGTCCTATAAAATCATCAAACTATAACTGTAGGCATAACCTCTTATCATCCTTGAATCAAAGCTACATCAACAATGCTTATTTATATTATAAATATAAAATTGTTGTTCAACAACAATATGAACTAACCAAAACTCCCAGAGCTCATGTCTCTAGCTGCATATGTAGCAGAAGATGGCCTAGTCGGCCATCATTGAGAAAAGAGGCCCCTTAGTCTTACAAACTTTACATGCCCCAGTATAGGGGAACGCCAGGGCCAAGAGTGGGAGTGGGTGGGTAGGGGAGCAGGGCAGGGGGGGTATAGGGAACTTTCTTACATTTTAAATGTAAATGAAGAAAATATCTAATAAAAATTGAAAAAAATGTTCAAAAATTTTTAGACAGATGAGGTTTTCATTCATATTTTGCTTGGGTTGATTCCCCACTTTCTGTACCCCTCTTATGCTCTTATAATCCCTTCCATTGAACTGACCCTCATTGCTCTCAATATTCCTCCCTCGTCCCAATGAGAAAGACCACTCCCAAGAAATTAAATAATGAATGTTGTTGGAGAAACTATATATAAAGATGCTCTTTATAAACTGCTGATAGAGTGTAGGCTTTTGTATCCACTATGGATGTCAGCATGGAAGCTCAAAAACAATAAATAAATAATCCTAAAGGTCTCTACAACCTACTAAAGGAAACTAGCAAATTCATTGTCAGTATTCACAAAGACAAAGGCACACACTCCTCCTACATTACAAATCTACAAATTAGGAGAATTGCACCACATATGAGAATACTACACATGTAAACATTAGATTTCTATATAGAATTAGGGGCAAAACTTTGTAGTATCATATTTTTGAAATTAGGCATTTCCTATCATAATTATTTCCTGGGTATATGCTTGTTTCCTAGTTAAAGAGTAGCTTAATGTAGTCACTTGATTGGCATTATTTCCAAGTTCTGAAGGTTTTGAACACTTGGAGGAGATTTTTGTTTTAGAAACAGTATTTCTGAATAAAGCATCCATTGTCTCTCTTCCATATTGTTAGCAAAACCAAGATGAAATGCTTAGAACATGTGCCTGCCATCTGTGAAGGAAGTGCAAGAAGAGAGAGCAAACATCAAACCAGCCACATGAGCTTGTTTGTGGTAGCTGTGCTATACATGGTCAATACATAGCATAGAGATGTTTAGCAGAATCTAAATGAAGCCAAAAATAGTAGCTTCATCCTGTTAATGCTGCTACTCATGAGGCTCAATGAACAGCTCACTTACCTTATCAGTGAGAAAGATGGAATTCAGCCCTTATCTGGTACCAACATCTATTTGACTTCTCGTCTTCTTTACATCTCACTAGTAAGACTTTGTCTTGCTCCTTTACACGTAAAGTTTCTAACATGATGCCATCTCTGCCTCTGCCCGGATTCTGGGGTTTCTTTCTCCTTGATTACAAGAAAATCAGCTGTCTCGGTTAGCAACAACTAAAGTTCAATAATGTACAAATCAGAGATGTTAATGTGAAAAGATACCCTGGTGGACTGAGCCCATTCTGTCCCACCAAAACTCAGAGTTTTGAAGGCACAAGCCTTCAAGGGTTGGGAAGGAAAACAGCCACAAGACTGATGGCAGAATTTAGGCCAACATGTTACATTGATGAAATATAACATATTAAAAGATCCTTCAACTGTAACAGTTCCAGAAAACAGAGATAGGACTGAGTCAAGATTGCCAAAGAGCAAGAGTGTTTCAAGAGAATCATATTTAAGGAAAAGTTTTCACATAAATTGGCTTTAATCTTGAGGTTCAAAGTTCAAGATAAGATTTGATTTGACATTTTAATTAATTAAATTTTTAAATTATTTTTATTATATGAGTGTGAATATTTTTGCCTCTGTGTTTATCTGTACACCATTTTAGTACTTGATGCCTGCAGACAGTGTCGGATTCCCTGGAACTGTAGTTCCAAATGGTTGTTCAGTCACTGAGTATATTCTGAGAAATAAACCCAAGTCCTCTAGAAGAGCAGCAGTCAGGTGCTTTTAACCACTGAGACATGTCTTCAGCTCACTAGTTTGCCATTTGTGTGTGTGTTCATATTTCATTTCAGTTAGACTCTAAGTCCCAAGATTAAAATATTTAAAGCATGATGTAACTGGCCTCCCTACTGTCTCTCACTGTTGATAATCATTGATTCCTAAAGTCCCACAGTCCATGTATACAGAGCATATGCATACACATGCACACATGGGTGCACACACATGCAAAAACACACTCATGCATGCACACATGCATACACACACACACACACACACACACACATACACACACTGACTCCATTCACTGACTGAACCATTACTTAATCAAGTGTGTAGAAAGGGAAAGCACCAACCTAGTGCAAACACTCAGAATGAGATTCCCGTGAAAACCAAACAAAAAGGCAATAGAAGGAGGAAGTGGGAGATATTAAATTTTTCATTAGATCTATCACACCGAAGCTGTTAGGCTTTTGGGGTGGGAAAGAATGCTCTCTTGCTGACCCATCACAAGTCCATTCAACAAACAAACTTAGTAAACACACACACACACACACACACACACACACAATCATGATTTCAACAGGCTTTGAAAGCCTGTCCCAAAGACTTCTGTTGATGGTAGAAAAAAAAAAGAATAATTGAGTAATCTTTAGTAACTTGGATTTTATTTATACCTTTTTGAATGAAGTATAGGAGTGGATGGATACAGCCTTAGTCAGGGTTACATTCGGTGATTGCACTGGCATTGAAACATCTGTTCTGTGAGAATACTTGTTAGTCCCAGAGGGCCAGTCTTGATGTTGCTCTACAGAGTCAAAAATACAAAATTGTAAAACTGTGTTACACTGTAAACGTTACTACGTTAAACTTTTCTTAGTTATTAGAATCGATAATGGCTTGTTTATCTGTCCATCCTCTATGTTTCTGTGCATCTATGTGCCAATTGTATCTATCTACCTATCTATCTATATGTCTTTCCATCTCCAGAATCTTGTCTGGAAAAAAAATTGAATACTGAATAAATGAAAGAAATTCCTTTAAACCAACAGACTAACTAGAGGATGATAGTTAATAAGTTAACCAGATTAGTTAAAATTACATGAAAGCAATAAATACTTAGAGCATTTTACAGAATTAATCACTTATAAAATAAGAGGTTAAAAAGGAGATCAGATTAGAAATATAAATATTCAGGAGCCTTTATGAAAGATTTACAGACACAGGATGAAGAAACACTAACCAGGTATCGAGGAAATCTAGCCCTAGAGTAAAGGATATTACTTTTATTCTAGCAACAACTGGAGTCACTGGCTGTTTCTGAGAAGGAAAGATCTGCCATGAATTTGGAAGAGTGTACATAAAGATACTATTCCATTGTTGATCAGAGGATTGTAGGTGATGGGACTAGATTACAATTAAAATGCAGGACCTTGCAATACATACACCTGATTCAATGGATAGCCTTACAGCCAGTCCTTGATCTGGGTAAGTCAGCTCCAAACACATAGATACCTTTCTGGTGTGCCCATCACAAGGGCTCTGTGAGCACTCAAAGCATCCTAACCATGTCGCCACTGAACTTCCCAGTCACCAGCATATAGCTTACCCAGTCACCAGCATATAGCTTACCCAGTCACCAGCATATAGCTTACCCATTTACCAGCATATAGCTTACCCCGGCCATTTGTTTACATAACAGCACTGACCTCACTTACATTAGGTTTTATTTTTTCCCATATATAACATATCTCTCGGTAGCTATCATTGACTCTCACTGTTCCTTAGTGTGTCATCAGACTATTTAATTATAGTTGTCATATTTGCTCATTTTCAAATAAAATTAAAGGAAAAAAAAGGAACAGCGGGTGGAGTTTTAGCCTATATCCTTTAGCACTGACTAATTTGCTAATTGAAATGTTCACTGTTGCACTTGTGATTAGGGGAGGGAGGTGGAAAATAGGCAAGCGAGAGAGGAATAGAATACTGTCAGGCTGTTCACTCTCTCGCAGTTGTCCATCTAAATCTCAGCCAAGGTTTAGTCAAGCAGAGAGCTGGGTTAGCTTAAAGAGATCTAGATTTGAAAGACACCTAAAAAGAGAGCTTAAAGGCTTTATAACCAATAACACTGTAATCCTCGCTCTAGTAAGAGTGGGCAGTCTTAATACCACTGGGAAACAAAAGGCACAAAGGAGACACATGATTAGGAGTTGCTGACGAGGCTCTGAGCTGCACATAAAAACCAGTCAGGGATTTCATGGACACTCTCCCCACCCAATGACACAGTGACGCTTGGAAACGTAGATCCCCAGTAGGCGCTAAAACCTGCTAGAGCCAGAGTTAAAATGTTAGTTGAATAATACATAGCTATTTCTCATCTTCAGAGTCTTCTATTTGAAGAGTCTCTATAGGAGAGAGTAAGAAAACTCCAACACAGAATCAACAGTCAAGGCTCACAGTCCTGGCTCATCTAAACCGAAAGAAGTGGAGACACAAAGCTATGGGACAAGCTAGGAAAGGTTAGACCTCTAAAAGGTAGAAAAACTAGCTCACTTCTGGAGTGTATCAGGCCAGTAAAGCAGGGACTTCTCCAAGGCTTCTTCTGAAAACTGTATGTACATAAACACTTTCACAGCCAAATAGATACATATATATGCATATGTGTGTATATGTACTATATGTATACATAAATATATATGTGTGTGTTTTTCACTAAAAATATACATATAAATTTGTTTTTATATTACACATATATGTATATATATATATATATATATATATATATATATTAATTGAAAAGAACATCTTGCTGGTCAGGATAAGTATAGGTACTAGGAATTTTCACAAGTCTTGTCTTGTGACTAGTTT
>NC_034605.1:13243134-13273793 GCF_900095145.1 Mus pahari
GCTCTTTGGTTGGTGGTTTAGTCCCTGGGAACTCTGGGGGTACTGGTTAGTTCATATTGTTGTTCCTTCTATGGGGCTGCAAACCCCTTCAGCTCCTTGGGTCCTTTCTCTAGCTCCTTCATTGGGGATCCTATGCTCAGTCCAATGGATGGCTGTGAGCATCCACCTCTGTATTTGTGAGGCACTGGAAAGAACCCAGATGTCCCTCAACAGAGGAGTGGATACAGAAAATGAGGTACATTTTCACAATGGAGTACTACTCAGCTATTAAAAACAATTAAAAATTTATGAAATTTGTAGGCAAATAGATTGATCTGGAGTATGTCATCCTGAGTGAGGTAACCCAATCACAAAGGAACACACATGATATGCACTCACTGACATGTGTATATTAGCCTAGAAGCCCAGAAGCTTGGAATGCCCAAGATACAATTCACAAACCACATGAAGCTCAAGAAGAAGGAAGACCATAGTGTGGATACTTCTATCCATCTTAGAAGAGGGGAACAAAACACCCATGGAAAGAGTTACAGAGATAAAGTGTGAAGTAGAGACTGAAGAAATGACCATCTAGAGACTGACTCATCTGGAGATCCATCCCATTTACATTCACCAAACCCAAACACTGTTGTGAATGCCAACAAGTGCTTGCTGACAGGAGCATGATATAGCTCTCTCTCCTGAAAGACTCTGCCAGTGCCTCACAAATACAGAGGTATATGCTCACAGATTCTTGTTCTTAACTGCAGCCTTCGCTGTCACCTCAGGACACACAAAACACCAATTTCTTGTTTCAAGGAAAAATAATGCCATTCACATTAACAGATATACAACCAATATATAATCCATGTTGTGATTCTACCTCACCTATTCCATCTAACTGTTAAACACATGTACATGTTAATAACAGAGCCAAATGGATGAATCATGCTATATATTCTGATGAATACAAATTCAAAGAGTCAAAAGTGAGGTGAATAACAGGCCTGAACCTAAGTGATCTTGTTTGACATTCTGACTTGCCTTCTCTCATTAAATTGTAATCTCACCCTATTCTCACAATCAGGAATGTGTCAAGGGAGTACAGAATAATGCTGTAGAGGACACACCCAGAAGAACTAAACAGACACATTGTCACAGATAGTGTACAGAGTACATGCCTGTAACGTATGAGTACACATGTGTCCATTGCTTTGTTTCCTTGCTGGGACAAAAACACCTAAGAAACTAAAGGAGATTAGGGATTATCTTGGCTCAGTGTTTGAGGATACAGCCCATCAATGCAGAGATGGTGTGTTGACAAAAGCATGGGGAGCTGCTCACAATAAAGAAAAAAGAAAGTAAGAAATGTTGGTGCTCAGTTAGCTTTCTTCCCCCACCCCAGCAGTTTTCATTTCGTCCAGGATCTCAGCCTATGAGATGATGCCATCTACATTCTGGGTAGGCTTTCTCAGTTTAGTTAAGTCTTTCTTTAAAAAGATAAAAGAAAAGAAAAAACAGATCCATGTTTGTTTTGTCTGTTTCCATGGTGCTTTTAAATCTTGTTAATTTAACAGTGAAGCTAAATCATCATACTATTCAAATCTTAAAATAATAGTAAATCCCAGCACTCGGGAGGCAGAGGCAGGCGGATTTCTGAGTTCGAGGCCAGCCTGGTCTACCAAGTGAGTTCCAGGACAGCCAGGGCTATACAGAGAAACCCTGTCTCGAAAAACAAAAACAAACAAACTATATATATATATATATATATATATATATATATAATAGTAGAAGCCACACTAGGGAGATTAGAGTTGAAGGGTCACAGGTTTGCAACTAGCCTGGGCTACGCAGCATGACCCTTTTGTGAAAATAAATATTTTTTTTAAAAAACTGACATTTTGAGTTTCCATCATTAAATCGTCTTAAAATTTATCCCTTGCCTTAAGTTAAACAAATCTCCTTTGTGATAACTTGTTCTTGAGTAAAATAGTGGTCAAACCAATTAGCATGATAGTTCACCTCTTTTTATCTTTGTTTTGACTCTCTGCTTTTATATTCCTATAAAAGCAAATAAAAACAAAGAAGAGAACTGAGATGCAGTAGTCAGGTGACCCATATGACTTTTCTGATCTGATTGAAAAGTCCTGTGGCCCTTCAATGCCAGACTACAACTTTTTTTTTTAGTATTTGGTTCTTTACATAGTAGACATTGTTTACTATGCTTCCCTTTAAAAATTCCTCACTTTTTCTACTGCCCCATGAAGGCAATCTACTTCAAAATGACTTTAGGCTGAAAGAGGTATGAATTCCATCAATCTTGCATCACTCACCAAAGTTTAGGGACCTCCTACCGTAAAGTGCATAGTAGGCATTACCTTGTATTTGGGGGACTGTAGGTATAAAGGGAAAAAAAAGACCAATAATACTTTTCCCTTTAGAGATTATACTCTAGTTATTTAGAAGAAGAAACAGATCCAATGAAATTAAGTAGCTTCCTGATATGCTCACGATAGACATGGGATGGAATTCTTTTACATTTTCAGAGGCATACTCTTTGTCACAAGGGGCTGCTGTCACTGAATCCAAGCCATTTTAGAAGGATGTTCTAGAAATCCTGTGTCTTACTTTCGCTTCAGTCTCTGTGTATAAAGTTCCATGACAAAATTGACTTAAGGAAGATGGGGCTTTTTGTTTGGTTATTCAGTTTGGCTTTGGCGTTTGGGGTTTTGTTTTTGTGTGGCGGGGGTTGGTGTTTGTGGATTTTGCTGGGCTCACAGTTCAAGGTATATCCATCATGGCAGAGAAGTTGGGACAGCAAAATCTGTATGTACATATCATACCCACAATCAAAAAGAAGAGATCATTAAGACAAATACTAGTGTAAATTTTTATGGTATGAAAAGGAACCATGAGATTTTCCAAAGGAGAGAAGTAACCAACACTCCTGACCAGCTTTGACTCCTGAGA
This sequence comes from Mus pahari, assembly GCF_900095145.1. Lineage (NCBI taxonomy): Eukaryota > Metazoa > Chordata > Mammalia > Rodentia > Muridae > Mus > Mus pahari. Next base: position 13,246,084 of record NC_034605.1, read on the forward strand.
ACCACAGTAATAACCGTCAGCATGGCACAGTTGCCCTAAGGGTGCAGTAGTGGCATGAATCCCTTAGCAGTAGTCAGCAACTCCCTAGTTTGACACAGAAACTCTCAGAGATAGGGAAACTATGCCTGGTGCTAGAAACCTATGCAAGTACTGGGAGCTGGTGGAATCATAGATCTTTTAGGAGAACCTACAACTACTTTACTAAATCAGCATAATCTCTAGCTACATTCTAGGCACTAATCCTTATATCCAGAGATAAAAGGGAGTCCTCACCCTTCATAATAGTATCGTCCTTTTTTACAAAATACAGAAATCCTTACAAAAAAAAAAAAAAACACAGCCAACCAAAATGAAGAGTTGTAGAGTCTAGTTACAATGGACACATCTACAAACTACTTCTGCATCTAAGGCTCAGGGAACATAGTCAAAGAGGGATAGAAAGATTGTAAATCCCAGAGGACCAATGAATCTCTTAGTAACATCATAATCTACACCTAAAAGTCTCACCAACGTGGCTCCCTAAAACATGAACTAAGCATGACAATACCAATGGACATGCTAAAGTGAATGAGGGAAAGCCCACAAAGCCTCAACTATAAATAACAAACTACATGTAATTAAAGAATGCTGAAAGTGGAAGAAATAGCCTTCTCCGGGAGAAATGACACCAATCTGGTTATCCAATACCAAATGGCCAGTCCTTTTAACATTCATGCAAGCAACATTATACAGAATGAGCAGAGCAGATTACATTTAGAAATATATATTATACACATAGACACATAGACATGTAACAACAATTAATTTTTAAAAAGCTGTGAATTTGAAAGAGGGCAAAGGGGGATAGGTAAATGGAAAGGTTTGGAGGAAAGAAAGGGAGAGGACAATGAGAAATAATTATATTTTCAAAGAGGAAAAAAAATGAATGCTAGAGCTTAGCTCCATGTTATACAGTCCAGAAATTTTGTCCAAGGAATGGTCCTACCTACAATTAAAATGGGTCTTCCCACATTAATTAACCCAAAAAAGATAATCCCTACCCGCCCTTCTCAGAGGCTAACCTAAGTTTAAAAACTTCAACACAAATGTGCCCAGAAGCCTGTCTCCTGTGAAAGTCTAGATTTTATCAAGTTGACAGTTAATGCTAAACATCACACCATTTATAAGCAACCCTAAAAAGTCATTAACTGTAAACCAACATGGAAAACCATGCTAGCACTCTGCTAGATGAGTGTTGGGATGGGGTGGGAGCTGATGAGGAAAGTAAGAAAAGGAAAACTGAAACATTAAAACATAAATTTTAATATAGAAAAGAACCTTGTCTCTGTCTCTTGCTTGTTCTATCAATATCAAGAGTTGATTTACCAAGCTACTACTGGAAATGTCTCCCTAATATCCAGACAGGTTTTAGCTGATAATACCAGATTTACATTGGAGAAAGGGACAACATTCCACGATTTCGGTCCCAGCCTTCCTTTTTGAGTATGTAAAGAAGAACAAAGAAAATTTGGTTCTATATTGTTAACTCACCTAAATGATCTGAAATAGAAAAAGAAGAAGAAAAAGTAGCTAAAGGCTGGTGATATGATGTAGTAAGTGAAGGTGCTTGCTGAACAAGCCTGACATCTCCAGAAAATTCAATGCCTAGAGTACAAGTAAAGGAAGACAGAAAGAAGTGGTATTCTGTTGCTCCTGAAAGAAGTGGTATTCTGTTGCCCCTAGTCCCATGCAGGCAACTCCACCTCTGTCTCTGTCTCTGTCTCTGTCTCTGTCTCTGTCTCTGTCTCTGTCTCTCTCTCTCTCTCTCTCTCTCTCTCTCTCTCTCTCCCAGTTCCTCTTTCCCTCCCTCCCTCTCCCTTTCTCCTCCTTCCTCTCTTCCTCTCCCTCTTCCCCTCCCCCTCTCTCTGATATATGTGTGTGTGTGTGTGTGTGTGTGAACGTAACAAAAATAACAACAAAATATCTAACATTTTAAAAGACAGAAACTGAGGAATTTGGTAGTTGGCTCGCAGTGTCAACTGTCCAGTAAAGAAAAGCAGAAAAGTAAGAGTTATTTCCAGGGTCTGCATCCGAGTGACATTATTTCTTGCACACGTGGTGCATCCAACTCAAACTCTGAATTTAAGATTTTCTAATGGAAATCTTCCCTCCAGTGGTCGAGGAGGCTGGCAGCCAGAATCACTGGGATCAAATGTTCCTCTCCACAGCAGGTGCTACACTGCAAGCCCAGGGAATCAGTGACCAGAGTGGAGGAGATGCTCAATCATTTCTCCTATCTATGATGAATAATGGCTTCTTGATCCCAGAACATGTAAGACTGAGTTGTAAGCAAGCAAATTTAAAATAAACGACCTGGCAAATCTCCCATTTGCCATCGCTGTCCGAGAACTTTAAAATCTAAATACTTTAGAGGCAGTCATTTTCAATCCTTTGTTATCATCTTGCAGATTATTTCCAGACACTAACTGATTTTGCTCTATTTCCATAGCATTACAGTTGAAAATGTGCACAAGACCATTTGTAGAGAACTTTGCTCTAGGTACTATTAGCTAGCAACACTGTTAAAGTGTTTCTTCTCTAGCTAGCCCTTAGTATGAAATGGGATGGCATGGTCATAGGAAATGAAGCCAACCCTCATTTTCTCCAGCGCAGAACGGCCAATTCAGATGAATAAGCAGATGCTGAGAACAAAGTATGTATATCGAGAATGAGTGCTTGAGTAATGAGCTGCCTGTAAGCATCTAAATCAGTCTCTTATCAGAAAAAGGAGGAAAAGAAAGAAGGAAGGGAATTCTTTCTATGCTGAATCGGTGGATATTGAACATGGCTGTCAGAGATCTTCAGCCTCGATCATCAATCAGATTGGAGAGATACACAAGAAGCAAATGAGAGGGCATTTAAAAGGACAGGATTAGTTTGAAATAGCAGAATTATGGAGGAATACCACCCAACAATTACTGCTCCCTCAAAGTTGATGGACTTCTCTATCAGGTAGCTAGAGTTTCATGCTTCTGAGCTAGCTGTAGAGTTTTCTGAAGAAGGAACATACCCCAAGACTACTCCCCCCATGAAAGAAGTAAGGAGTCAGTATCCACAGTTCAGTTGCACTACAGGAATAACAACTATGTCCACAATACTTCATTTGGATTGGGTTTCGTTCATTCAGATGTAAGCCTGGCTCACACTCCAGATGTGTCATACAGAAAGAGATTATAGGTAGATAAAACCAAAGTACCATGTGTTTGAGTATTTAGGATGAGTGTAAAGCAAATCTGAAGACCAAACAGACTCGGTTTCCCGAGTCTCGCGAAGTCTCATAAAGAGGGATCAAAGAATCAGAGAAATCTGACCACAAAATAGCCAAGTAAGAACTGCTTCACTAGCGCTGGGAGATAGTTAAGTTGATAAACTGTAAGCATGGGAATCTGATTTCAATCCCCAGGTCTCTCCTCAAATGTTGGGTATGTTGGCATGTGTTTGTAATTCCAGCATTCAGGAGATAATTGAATATAAGCAAGCCCCTGCTGTTCCATTGACCAAGCAGCCTTCCCAAATCTAGGGGTGCCAGATAAAAGTAAGAGACCTTCTCAAAAGTCAAGATGGGACAACACCTGGGGTTACTACTCCCTTTTTGCATATACACACCCTTATGCACGTGTGTACCCTCATACACACATGAATACATACATGCACACATACACACACACACACACACACACACACACACACACACACGAGTCAGACAGACAGGTGCTGATTGGTCCACCAGCACCAAGTGAACAAATGTCTCAATATAGTATTTAGAGATCTCGGCATTTGTTTCTCTTGGTCTCTGAGGAATTACGAGCTTCAGGGCAAGGACCTTTGTTTAGGTATAGGGGCATAAAGTACTAGTGCAGCTAGAATGTAGAACTTGTGAAAACTTCCTGAAGACAAAACATTGTTTCACTTCTTCAAGTTCTCCTGATAAAATTAATACAAAGACATACTTGAAATATGATAGCATCACAAAGTTGTGGGCTCGACATGGTATTTCATAGGGTTCTGGCATGTCCCCTGTTCTCGGGAAGTATTGGTACAGACAACTTGGCTCTACCTTTGAATACCACCAATTTGGGCTGTTCCCTGGCTATTGTGTAGTTTTCTCTCCAGAGGCAGTCTATATATGTTGCTACATTACCACTTCAATGATTTTCCCCAGGAGTTTCCAAAAGCCTCCAACTAATATTTAATTTGAACATTGCCTATAGATTTGTCTACGGCTATAAAACATAAGTTTCTAGTTCTCATCAATGATAAGTACTTGCCCTGTCCATGTTACAACCTCTCCAATTCACTCTCCTCTTTGCCTGCTCTCGGGCTCTACCAGTCACCTTGAGAGGTGAGTTTGCACTCAGGCCTGGGGGTTCTCAGACTCGGGTCTCTATTCCTGCCATCATATGAGCACTGGGCCTTTACCAATTTGTGTCACGTGGCCAAACACCATAACTGTTCATATGCTTGGCAGGAGGTCCCCTTTAATAAACTGTTTCCCATTCTTGTCACACAAAACCGGTCTTAGAAAGTTAATATATTAGAATTTTAAGCCTCACGGGTAGAAGTCTTTAACACTATTCTCAGTTTGTACTGTCAGCTGTAATTGGCTATTCAAATTTAAGCAAAATTTAAAATTTAGTTATTCTGTCTCACCAACCATGTTTTTTTTTTTTAAGTGTTGCACTTTGTTTTTAGTTGACAATTATTAAAACCTATTGATGGACTATAGGGTGTTTATGGATACATGCATGCATTGTGGAGTGATCAAATTAGACCATTTAATACATTCCTACCCCAAACTCTTAACAACTTGTACTGAAAACATTTAAAGGCTATTCCTTTGGCTACTCAGAAATGCACATCACTGTTAACTCTGCTCACACACAATGCAGTTAAACCTCATCGTTTCTCTGACTGAAATGCTGCCTCCCCTCCCCCAGGCTCTGGAAACCCCAGTTTTCTCTGCTTCTTGCAGATTGCACAGATGGCATTACATAGCATTTGTCTCTATGCACTTGATTTATTTCATTTCTTGAAATGTCCTCTAGGTCTATTCACAGCATTGCAAGCAACCAAACTTCTTGCTTTTTAAAGGCTGAGTTGTACTTCATTGTTCGTAGATAATATCATTTAAATCCAGCCAGCCACTGACAGGGACTTTGGTTATTTGGATTGTTCCTATAGGAAACATGGGAGTGCAGAAATCTCTTCAGCCAACTCATTTCAATTTTTTTGCATATATACACAGGACTAAAATTACTAGACATATGCTGATTCTATTTTTAGCTTTTGAGTACTCTCCACATTTTTCCAAAATTGCTAAACTAATTTACAACAATACCAACAGCATATAATTCCTTTTTCTCTACACAACATTTATTGTCCTTCATGTTTGTTTATTTGTTGAAAAAAATTCTCTATACACTTCAGGCTCCCTGGAATTCTCTATGTAGCCCAGGCTAGTCCTGAACTCTCAGACCACCTGCCTCAGATCTCTAAGTGCAGGAATTATAAGCATTGACTAAGGTACTCAGCCTCTTTCATCTTTTTGAAAGTAATCAATCTAAGTGTTTATTGATAACTCACTATGGCCTTAATTTGTCCTTCTCTGACAAAGATGTCCAGTACTTTTCACATAGCTTTTGCCCATTTGTACACTAGGAACTTCTGTGTAAGTCATCTGTCAATTTTTGTTTCTTTGTTAAGTATCTTTAGTGGTGACGAACTGGCAGATTTTCTTTTGTCTGAGAAAGTCATTACCTTCATTTCTGAAACACAGGACTGCTAGGTAAAGTATCCTTAGTTGATAGCCCTTTTTCCCCTTTAGAAATACTGACTGTATCACACCACTCTCCTCTGGCTTACAAGGCTTCTGCTAAGAAACCCTCTGACAAGCTAATGATGACTTCCTTGTATGTGGCCGATCATTCTTCCGCTGCTTTCCACACTCTGCCTTTTAACTTTTGGCCATTTGATGGAAATGTGTCATTTTAGTTCTTTCATGCTGGGGATTGAACCTGGGGCCTCTCGCCTGTTTGGAAATCACTCTACCCCTGAGCCACCCCCCAATCCTTCTCACAGGTCTTTATGTGGATATCTGAAAGCAGACTATCAGATGATCTTTGGACTTCTTGGACCTGGTTCTCCATTTCTTACCTCAGATTTAAAGAGTTTTCTACCATTATTTCGACATATGCACTATTTTCTTTGCTGAGGTCATACAACACTTTCCCCAACTCTTTTCTCCTTCTTCCTCAACATTGAATTGGATGACTCCTGAACATCAGTCTTTGATTTCACTAGCTTTTTTTTTTTTTTAACTAACTTTTACCTCAGCTGAGACCTGTTGAATCCAGGTAATATCCCCCCCCCCCATCACGATTTTTTTTTTTTTTTTGTACTTTTTAAATGTTTCTCTTCACTGCAGGTCTAAGTTTATGTTTGCATTGTGACATCAATAAGCATGTTTCTGACAATTGTTTTAAACTATGAGCTAAAGCACCAATGTACCTGTCAGCTTGACCCAGCCTGGAGTCACATGACAGGATAAGCATTCACTGATGCTATAAGTACACTTAGCCAATACCATGTCCGACTTTGCAGAAGCTTATGAAAGTTGGAACAAAGCAAGTAAAAAGAAGACAATAAATCTTGGATGTGAGAGTTCTTCTCTGATGATACTTTATTATTGAATTTGTGGCAAAATCCTTTAGTATTTTAATACAGATTTAGTAGATTCTTATGAGGAAGCAACTAGGTTGGAGGGAAACTTATTGATCCAAGAGTACCAGTGATTATTGTAGAATCATAACAAACTTTAAGATGTCAACCATGTTCCTCTTCATTTCCAAAATTTCCATAAAGATTACTAATATGAAAGTCATAAGAAGGAAATCTTTCCCATAGTTAGCTAAATACATCTTTGGAATTTGAAATTTTTATTGGATATTTTATTTATTTACATTTCAAATGTTATCCCCTTTCCTGGTTTCCCCTCTGAAAATCCCCATCCACTCCTCCCTTTCCCTGCTTCTAAGACGGTGCTCCCCCACTCCTACCTCCCTGCCTGGCATTTCTCTACACTGGGGCATAGAGCCTTCCCAGGACCAAGGGCCTCTCCTCCCATTGATGTCTGACAATGCCATCCTCTGCTACATATGCAGCTGGAGCAATGGGTCTCTCCATATGTACTCTTTGTTTGGTGGTTTAATCCTTGGGATCTCTGGGGGTTCTGGTTGGTTGACATTGATGTTCTTCCTATGGGGTTGCAAACCCCTTCAGCTCCTTCAGTCCTTTCTCTAACTCCTCCACTGGGGACCCCACGCTCAGCCCAATGGTTGGCTGTGAGTATATGCCTCTGTATTTGTCAGGCTCTGGTGGAGCCTCTCAGGAGCCAGCTATAACAGGCTCCTGTCAGCTAGCACTTCTTGGCATCCATAATAGTGTCTGGCTTTGGTGGCTAGCTATGGGATGGATCCCAAGGTGGGGCAGCCTCTGGATGGCCTTTCCTTCAGTCTCTGCTTCACACTTTGTCTCTATATTTCCTCCTGTGAGTATTTTGTTCCCCCTTCTAAGAAGGAATGAAGCATCCACACTTTGGTCTCCCTTCTTCTTGAACTTGATGTGGTCTGTGAATTGTATCTTGGGTATTCTGAGCTTCTGGAATAATATCTACTTATCAGTGATTGTGTACCATGTGTGTTCTTTTGTGACTAGGTTACCTCACTCAGGATGATATTTTCTAATTCCATCCATTTGCCTAGGAATTTCATGAATTCATTGTTTTTAATAGCTGAGTAGTACTCCATTGCAAAAATGTACCACGTTTTCGGTATCCATTCCTCTGTTGAAGGACATCTGGGTTCTTTCCAGGAATTTGAATTTTAACCTGAAGATAATCACTGACTGTAAGTACCCAGTGGCTGAAAACAGTAGCCGGAAATGCCCCTGTGGAAGGGCTTTAAGAGAATGAAATCTGAGAAACAGTTCAAGCATTAAAATACAAACTTAAAACACCCATCTTTGGGAGCTAGGCCAATGCCACCACTAGCACAGTGCTGACTTCACAGGCATAAGGACCTGAGCTCAGATACCAAGCACCTGCCTCAAAGGTGGGGTATGGTGGCATGCACCTGTAATCCAAATGCTGCAGGACATGGGATCCCCGAGGCTTACTGGCCAATCTAATGGAATCATTGAGCTCCAGGTTCAATGAGAGACTCCATCTCAAAAACACAAGATGGAGAGCAATAGAGAATGACCTACCACACCACATACCACACCAAAATCTGCTTCCACACCCCCACAACAGGTTCCTCCACTTTTCCCACCACACATGCGCATGCCCCAACACAAATAAATACAAATTTAAACACCCTCCACTCCCTGGTTTTGATTTAAAGAAAGCACCTGTAGTTCTGTACAAAGAAAGGGCTTAAGCTAATACCCCTTTAAGATCCCTAGCTGGGACTCTCATTTAAATTCCCCTCTCCATTCCACAGCTGTTGCAATGTTTTCCAAAAAGACTCAGGAGCTTAATTTGGATTTGAGCACTTTTGAGCCCACACGGACCTAATGAGAAACTGCACATCAGCAGTCTGGTACCACTTAAACATCCTTTCCTCAAACAAATCATCTAATACCTCCTCTGCGAGTCAATGAATTTATTAAAGACAAATAGTCAGTCCTGTCGGCAAGCCTGCAGAATGCAGCATTTTGACTAAGTGACATTTAGGCAAGTTGTAACTCTAATGGCAAAGAAAACAGTAGCAGCTCCGTCCTTAAACCTCCGTCCCATGGTAGACATCATTTCCAATATCCTGCACAAACTCTTTGAAGGGTGTGGGGCCTGACAAACCCCAAAGGGCTTCTTCAAGATGAGTCACTGGTAAGGAAGTATCAAGCTAAATTTATTGGTTATCATCTCCCATGATTGCATAAAAAAATAAAATTAAAAGGGAGCCTCCGAAGGGTACTTTATCAAGCTTGGTAATGCCATCATGGCTGACAGTGGGGTCATAAAAGCATATTAGTGACCCCCCCAGCGGAACATGTTTACTGGTGAAGTCAGAAAGATTGATGGTTTTAGCCAGGATGTGGTATTTGAGTTCAACATGCTGTTGCTGTTAGTCTGTAAAGTGCATGGATCATCTCATGCAGGATATAGGAGTCTGAATTGCACCATCTTAATAGACCCGCTGACTCCTCATAGGAGAGGCTCTGAAACTCAGAATACACTGCTATTCTAGAGTAGTCAAGAGTACCTCTTCCTTAGCTCTGCCAGCCTTATGCTGAAGCCCAGGGTCAGCCAAGACAAATCTGCTTCACACATAGACCAACTCTCAGCAGACTCTGGTTGACTGTTGGGGTCTTTTCAGAAACTCCCCAGCCTCCTGGCATTCATTGCAGTCAAGATTAGTTTTTGTCATGTCCTCTTTGCGCTGTTATAAAAGAACACCTGAGATTGGGTGATTCATAAACAGAAATTGGTTTCATAAGAAGACTGGGATCAAGGCACTGGCAAGTTTAGCATCCAGTCTGTTCCTCATAGATGGTGCATTTTAAGTACTCTCACATGGGGGGAAAAGTTCGTGAAACAGAAGAAAGTTAAGAATGTTCCCAATGACCTCACTAGCTCTTTACACCACCACATTGGTAATGAAGTTTCAGCATATGCAATTGAGGGGAAACACTAGAACCACAGGAGGTTCTTAACTGTGAGTATAACTATGTTTTGTGTTTAATAAATAAGAGAAGGAAAGCCAGAGATATGTTTGGTAGAGGTCAGTTATGGTATAGGGGAAGGGGGTACCTCTGTGGGTCCATGCTGAGGCATCCCTTCCCATAGGTAACAATCACACAACTTAGGACATGCAGAGGGGAGTTGGGGAGGTAGTAGAAACAGAGAGAGAGGGAGAGGGGGGAGTAGAGGCTAGCCATGAACACATGGAGAGAGAGGGGGTGGGGAATGGGGAGAGAAGAGAGCAAGAGAGCAAGAAAGTGAAGAGGGGGCAAGCATCCCCTTGTATACTGAGTCTGGCATACCTGGCTATTGTCAAGTACCTGTGGGGCAGGGCCTAGAAGAAATGCTAACAATATGAATACTCCAGAAAACCATAAATGGAACCAAACAAGCATGCAAGTTTCCCTAGGAGTCTCACAAAAGTTCTGTTAAGGAGGCAACTATCCTCCTCATCTAATAAATAAATGAAACTGAATTTCCGTGCTCACCGGGGACTCAGGCTAGCAATGATCCAGACTTGCCTCTATGTCTTCTTCATTGGTCCCATGGTCAAGTGTGATTCTACTAAAAATGGTCTTAGAAACAACTAAAGCAGCTAAGCAGTCCAGCTTCTACATTCACTCAGCTTCCTCTTGAACATAATTAATTAATGAAAAATAATACAAACTCCCGAGGGCTTTTTGTCCTCATGTCTGTAGAGAATTTACATGTTTAAGTGTGATCTCATTTGAACTTGTTAACATGTGAATCAGGTGCTCAGAATTATCTGTGTCTTGTGGCTTAAAAATATGAGACAGGAAGACAGTTGATGATTTCTCTATAGTCATGAGCTCTGCAAATGCTGGGGCCTGGATCAGATGACTAGAGAGTTATTAGATGGTTATTAGAGTACATTATAATTTTGAGATGAAGAGGTTTGTCAGGCAAAGAAATAAAATTTTAAAATTACCTATCATTTCCCTGCTGCCTGTGTGACTAAGAAGCTAAGGGAAGATAACTTTCCTTACCCTGCAGTAGGGACAGTGCGGATTCAGAGACTGGAAGAAGCCGGGCTCTTCCAAAGTATGTTCCATTGGAACTGATTTCACACCCATCTGAGCTGGGGAAGCTGCAGAGATGTCAGGGGCAGTAAAACCAATTGTGTCTTCCCTCTGCTTAGAAGATAGAGCCAGCAACAGGATGAAGGGACTCCTTCAAATCAGGCCCTGCCTCAATTTCATTGACCCTCAGATTCAGCCCCCTTCCACCCCAGCAAGCTGCTGCCACTATTATCTGAAACATAAACTGCCACACTGTTGAAAACTGTCATTCTGATCAAGCAGAGACATTGCTGGAGAAACCAAGCTCCACTGGATGTGGCTATCAGGTTAATGCTTTGAAGAAAGAGCTGAAACTGGATTTGGGTATGTGTTTGGGAAACAGCTGGAAGCAGTTTGGAGGAGGGCTGTGGCAAGCACAGAAGGCAAAGATTTGCCCAAAGGCACCGTTGCCACATCCCTGCTTTGAGTTGATGTGCTTATGTGTGTCTCTCCAGCTGGTGGAGTTTTGCTAGTTCCAAAGTGGGAGACTTAAAGAACTTCTGTTCCTTAAAATGGGTTTCTTCTTTGTAGCAGGACATTGGAGCCACTTCCTGATTATTGTCTATAATGTTATCATCTTCCATCATCCCATATATACAGATTTGTTATAGTTGCTTATTCGTCTAGTCCTACGACCATCAGTCCCTCCACAACTACTTGAAGAACTAGGAACGGACATCTTAGGATATTGAAACAGTTTAATGGAAGACAGCATCTCAGTAACCTTGAAAAACTCCATGAAAAGTATCAGTCCGGAAAACGTATAAAATAGACATTTCTCTCTATGTTTGAAGGCTGATTCCAAGAACAAGGTGCTGGCAGAACTGGTATCTCGTAGGAATCCACTCTTTGATTTGTGATTGGGCATCTTCCTCATGTGTCCTCAAAGGGCAAAGGGTGGAAGAGGAAGAAACACAGCTCTTTCTCCTCTCTGATCACGATGTCTCCCAATCAGAATAGTCTCCAGATGTCATGTAGAAACTACCAAATACAAACTTTTATAAATCACACTGCTAAATTTTTCCTGACCAATATCAATACAGGTATTAATTTTTATATAAAATACTTGAAAGGATTCTTTTAGCTAGCCAGAAACATGGCATAATAGGTTAGGTTAAATGCACATCGTTTTATTTACAGATCCAATAATATGGTTTATCAGATCAATGGTTAATGTATGCATGCTCTCAGATATTAAAAGAACTCATCGGCAACAATTAGATGATTATTAGAACACACAATCATCTTTTCGTAACATCATATACACACAAAGAAATAAAATACTATATAGAGGCTCCTGGTTTGGAGTTTTCTTAGTAAAAGAAGATGTTTGTTGGAAACAGATGGCAAGAAAAGAGAGCAGCAGACCTTGGGGGATGCTGTGTACCAAGCTGCCCACTGGGGGCCTCACGGTGTGGTAGTTAGAGCAAATGGCTCAGGGAGGGAAGGTACTTGGATCCCAACTCATGCAGAACGGGTTTCTTCAGTGAGAAGGTGTGTGTGCATGTGTGTCAGACGATGCCTTAGGGAAATCATTTAACCTCCCTGAGACGCAGCTAAGCCAACCATAAAACTTCCCTGGAAAGGAAAACTGGCATCTGAGTTATTTGTTGCCAAAAAAGAAGAAAAAAACAACAACAAAAAAGAGAGACCCACTTTACTATCACTTGTGACTGCCCTCCTCCCTTCATAGTTACCATCATTTGTGGTCTTTCTATTTACATAGAGTATGCGCTAAATGGAGCAATGCAGTGCATGCTGGGTGTTTGTCATTTGCCCGAGGCTGTGTGAGTGCAGTCCCAGATTTGTGAACTTCACAGTCCACTGAAATTTTAAAATAGGATGTTAGGCACCACACGAGCCTGTCAACTATATTATTGTCTTAGCAGCAAAATAAATAAATGAATAAATGAATGAATGAATGAATGAATGAATGAATGAATGAATGAATGATAAAAATGTGAATGATTTATTTCAGTACTTAAAATATAGTTATATAAATATTTTACTTCAATGTCATATTATTTCTTCTTTGGTGATGGCCTGAAGGAATCTATTATGGATCCCTGATGGCCTAGAGAGAGACATTTTGGAATAGTTAGTCCATGTTATGCAGACATAAAAAGGCAGCAATTAATACCCCATGCTTTTAGCACAGACTCAACTGTAGGTATTTAAATTCACATACATAGAAGGTGGCCCCTCAGGACAATGCCCATTCAGTCACAGGTAGCAAGGGTACACTACCTACAAAATAGGCACAGACCTGTCTATAAAGGGAAGTGAACTTGATGCCAGGATATTTATATCCAGATAGATCACTTCCCATTGCATGGAGGGAGAAGAAAAAGGTGAGCTGTTTCGGAGAGGTGAAGGCAATAAAACCTTGTGAAGTTTTGTTTCACTTTGGAGAAGTGAAGGTAATGAAAACTTGACAAGAAAACCAATTGGAGTTACTTGAGAGCTGTGAGGAAAGAAAATATAGCCCCCCGCCTAGAGCACAGGCCTACTTGTGGGCAGTATGAGAAGACAACCATGTTGAAGGCCATGGTTTCTGTGTTGAATAAATTCAGAGAGATTTTGGTGTAAACACTTAGAACAGATCTGGAACTTCAAGAATTGGAGGGGAAAAAAACAGATTACTGTGTCTGAATTCAGATTTTCTGAAACATGGCCACACTATTCACTTGCATTTTATCAATTCCTCTATTCCTTCAACAGAAGCAAAGTTAAGTAGCAATGGAAAAAAAAAAATAACCGATTGACCAAAAATATCCATTTAATGTCACTTTCCAGAAAGTGTATGTCAACTGACACCCAAACTATTTCATGCAAACAAAATATAACAACTAGCATAAATTCTGACTAGTATTCAAGGCAGGACTACACTGTGATAGTTTGTTTGAGTGCTTTAGAAAGGCTTGTCATGGTATCTGAAAGACATCAGAAAGGCAATCCAGATGTGGTCGTTCAGCCCAAGTATACCCAGTAAAGAGTTAAAATTAAGGTGGGAGAGTGAAGAATGACTGTCTTCCTGGAAGAGAAATACCATAACCTTTGACAAAGAAGCTTGTCGCATAGTGATGTAGTGACTCAATGAAAAGATGAAAGCCATGACAGATGAAGCATGATCATGGGACAGAGATTGGAAGCAAGCTCAGGAGAGTTCTCAGTGAGTATAGGTATCTAAAGTGGTGCATCAGAGACAGGGAGAGCTGCCAATCAGCACAGTGCCTTAGTCCTTACATTAGAGATGCTGTCCACGTGATCCATGCACCTAGGGAGCCACACTTATCTAGATCCCTGAGGATATATAAAAGATGCTGAATATATAAAAGCATGTTTTGGATTTGGAAGGATATTATGCTGCCCAAGAACTTGGGGTTTGATGAGATTTATTACTCTATAAACCTGAGTATCAATTTTCATGATTTAGTCATAAAGATTATATTGTAGAAAATATGGGTGGAAAAGTGTTGACTCGTTGATGCTACAAAACTATCTTATTCATCAATAAATCCCCCAAGACGGGTTGATGTTGCATAATAAGTGGTTTCTTTCCTAAAACTTAAATTTGTACATATTATTTATAGGATAGTGATACGAAGAAACTTCAAGTAGTATAGGTATATGCTATAGTCCTTCAATTCTTCTTTGATAAATGCCATTATAAAATGTGTGCATTATACATGTGCTTAGGCTTAATCTCTCTGATATTTCTTAATGCTCAGTTTCCAAAAGTTATTTAAAATATAATTAAGATAATATTGTAGATTGCAACAGGAAAAATAGGAAATGAATGAAATACTGAAATGGCACCATATGGTTATGCCATCACAGAGATCTATTTGAATTACAGGCATCTTAACAAAAGGTTTTGAAGAAATAAATCTTTCTCACCTGCTTAAAGACTTCTGTATGAAATAACTAGACAGTGTAAAGCCATTTCTTTTTCCATCCAACAGTAGTTTAATAAAAATAAATGTAAGGTAATAGGTAATACAGGTTGGAATGAATGTGATTTAAATTTCACCCCTGCACAGAGCACACACTCAAATGAAGCCGCTTCAGATTGTTTGTGTGTGTGTGTGTGTGTGTGTGTGTGTGTGTGTGTGTGTGTGTGTGTGTATGTGAGCGCGTGTGTGTGTGAGTTTCTGAATAGTACAGAATGAACTCTTTTTCCTGGTATTCACTGACAAAACACAACATGTCTACTATTCACTGACAAAACACAGCATGTCTACCATGTCTTTTCCAAGTTACTAGTAATAGTAATAACTGGACAGCTATATAAGCTATTCTCTTGACGGACCTCACCAGGAAATGGCCAGGCACAGCAGGAATCCCAGGCCTCCATCAATTAGGGTTAACATGAAATTGTTTCCATGTGAACTCAGCAAATATGGGGTCAGTCGCTGCTGACTCCCAAGTAGATGTCATCTGTGTAGCTGCTGACTCCCAAGTAGATGTCATCTGTGTAGCGTGGTGTTTTGCGGTTACTTGGCTGCCAACAATTGGCCTTGACGTTCCAGGAACTGCTCCTTCTTACAGTTTTAATTTCAGATCTCACCAGGCTATTCCCGAAGTGTAACACCCACTGACCTACTTCGGGATCAGATAGGCAGTGGCCCATTCACTCAGGCAAAACTCTTAGGAGGACAAAAAACCATAATCATCTTGCCCTCTGTCCTGTCGATTAGCAAATTCTGTGGCTTCATCCAGAGTAAAACACTGGAGTTTTGCCACTGCATGTTCTTGTCAGTGAAGAAAACCTTGAATTCTGTTTTCTAATCCTCCTGAAATGCCCAGTGGGAAGAAATGATATTTATGGAGGATTGTGTGAAGGACACGAAGTCCATAAATTCCCCTGACTGGTTTACATTTTACCTTTGGATCAAAACAGACTGTGAGAGAGTGATATATTCTAGCCCTTTTGATTGAGACCCTCTGTGGGACTGTTTCCTGCTAAATTGATTTTTTTTTATTATTTTTTCTTTTTAATTAAATTAAGTGTAATTGTGAGAAACAGAAAAGCCAGTGCATGCGAGGGAGAGGGAGGGGTGTGGAGAGCCCACTTATTTTTAGCCCTGAGTTCTGCCCTCAGAGATTCTAATTTGGGTGGGGCCCAGAACTCTCGTTTTTAATCAAGCTTTGTAATTTCAACACAACTATCTAGAAAATACATTGTGGATGAAACTACCCTTGACAAGCTAGAGAAATATCTGGATAATTAACCCCAGAAAAATTATATATGTATGCACGGTAGACTCTGAAGAATTTCACTGTTTTCATAGGGGACACATTAGGACCCCTTTTACCGAACAAACACTTAAGCTTTGTAAGCACAGCACACACCACTCTTCAAAACAGGGCCGTAGAGAGTTTGTCTCTGGCATTCTGTCACAACTTTTCCATAGTAAATAGCTGGGATTGGTTTTGTTACTCATTCCTATAAGACATCATGATAATTTTTTTTGCCTTGTCTACAGAAAACTGCTATCGAAATGTTCAAGTGAGACAATGATCTTTTCTGCCATGCAAGTTCTTGACAGGGAAAAAAACCTGAATATTTGGCTTGGTGATATATACACAAATCTCAACACTCAGGAGGCTAAAGCAGGAAGATGAAAAGTTTGCGGCTACCCTGGGCTATGTATAAAACTCTTCTTCAATATAAAAGCAAAAACAAAAACTACAGTTCTGTTTAGCTACCCTCCTAAAATATCCAGTATTTGTCGAATATCGGATGTTATTATTAATGCATATCTATTTTATTTCAAATGTGATCTTCTAATCAAAACTGTTTGCTGAAACTCACCCCTGAATATATTTCCCTTTTGCGTTGTAGACATTCATGAATAAATAAATATATGATTAATTAAATTATTCTTTTATGTTAGCAAGCAGATTGTCACTTCTAGTCACCCTATAAGTGTTAAGATGGGTTAGGAAATCGCCATTGTTTTGGTCATGTAATTCTCTCTGACAGTTGTAAAAACAACATTTCTTCTGGAATGATGGTTTGAAAGTAATACCAGATCTACCCTCTATAATTTTCTAAAGAGAGAAAAAAATACCAGCACTTTCATATATTTTATACTCAGCTTACAAATTCTTTTGTTTTTTTTTTCAGATAGACTCATTTTTTGTTGTTTTGTTTTTTAAGACAAGGTTTCTCTGTGTAGCCCTGGCTGTCCTGGAACACACCCTGTAGACTAGGCTGACCTCCAACTCAGAAATCCACCTGCCTCTGCCTCCAATTGCTAGGTTTAAAAGTATGTGCCACCATAGTCTGGCTGAGATAGAATCTTATTATAGCACAGACTTATCTGGAATTCACTATCCTTCCCAGGCTTGCCCTAACTCACGGCAATCCTCCCTTGTTAACCTTCCAAGTAACAGAATCAGAGTCAGGCACCACCAAACCCAACCTAGATTTAAAACTAAGGTACAGGAAGGAAACTGAACTAGATATAGGGCCCAAGCAAGTAATGTCACCTGAAGGAAGGAGGGAGCGATTCTGAATGCAAAATGTGGAAGAAACATGGGATTTTGGTACATCAGACAGAATCAGTGTCACTATTGAGAAAGAGATAACAACACTTTAAAAGTCTCCCCAGCATTTTAAAGGAGCTCATTAATCTAGTTTAGCTGCTATCCCTAGCCAGGTGTGCACAACTCTATGTGTGATGGAGGCTAAGTGAGATGGCAAGAAGATGAAGAGGAGGATGTAACGATTATAGTGGTGGATCAATGATAACTGTGATGGTTAACGTTCTTTGTCAACTTTAAGATCACCTGAAGCACAGGCCTCCGGGCATGACTGTGGGGATGATCTTGCCTACACTCGCTGAGGTGAGAAAACTGGCTTCCCGTGGGTGGCACTGATCCTGGTTGGAAACCTGGATTATATAACTGGAGAAAGAGACCCAAGTGGATGCATGCATTCCTTTTCTCTCTGCTTCTGGAATGTGATGCAATGCCACCAGCCATGTCTAGTTCCTGCTGCCATGAATTCTCACGGAAGACTATACCCTTGAACTGTGAGCCAAGCGAAACCCTTTCTCATTCTACATTAGTCAAGATGTTTTATAACAGTTAGAGAAAGGAAACTAAGGCAGAAATAAAAATGTCTGTGGTGATAATGATGATAACGGCTATGACGGTGTCTGTGGCATTCATGATTACATTTATGCTGATGACAACGATGAACATGATGCTGATGAGGTAGTACTGGTAATGATACTGATAACAATGATGATGCCTCTGATGGTTAGTTTTAATTCTCATGTTGACAAAACTCGGAGTCACCTGGGAAAGAGTCTCAAGTACAGACTGTTTATAGTAGATTGGCCTATGGATATGTCTTTCTGTATTATATTAGTCAAATTAACAGAGAGAGGAAGATCCAGCCCAGCAAGAGAGGGTGCTATTTAGGAAAAGGTCCCTGAAATGTGTAAGAGTGGAAAAATCAAGTCGATCACAAGCAAGTGGGCATTTTCCAGTCATTTCTCTCTGCTCTTGACTATAGCTATAACTAGCTACTTCATAACTAGCTACTTCATAACTAGCTACTTCATAACTAGCTACTTCATAACTNATAACTAGCTACTTCATAACTAGCTACTTCATAACTAGCTACTTCATAACTAGCTACTTCATAACTCGCTACTTCAAGCTCCTAACCGCTGTGACTTTCCTGCTCCGATGGACTATATTGCTAGAATTCTAAGAAAAAATGAACTCCTTTTCCACTAAATTGATTTTTGTCAGGGTATTTTATTGAAGCGAAAGAATTTAAGCTAGGATAATGTTGATGGCAATGATGGTGATGATGATGATGATCTTGATAAAGTGCTGCTGCCGTTGGTGACAATAATTGCATCAATGGATATGGTAATTTTGATGATGGTCTTGATGAAAGTGGTGACCATGATGTTGAGGAGGTTATTGATGATGACATCAATGGTGATGATAATTACATCAGGGATGATGCCAATGGCAATGACAATAATGTTGGTGGCGGTAATGACTATTTTGTTGATTAGGTTGCTAATGATAGTACAAGTGGTAATGATAATAACTTCAGTGATGATGCTAATGGTAATAATAATACCATGATAGTGATGGCAATGATGGCCATCATGTTGATGGCAACAGTGATGGTGACAACCATGATGGCTACAAAGGTTTGCACTTTTCTTCAGATTCTAAGTGACATGGAATATATTTATAGCCCATCGAAACTTCATGTAATTCAGGACCCAAAGTCTGCTCTAAATCATTGCTAGGGACATCTTCTGCCTGATCAAATCTACCATGGTTGGAATTCCATGCATCAACCTAAATATAAACATTTAAATCCCTGTCATATTAGCACTGATTTGTTTGTATTTGACAAGTCTAAGATAGTTTCAATTTAATTCAGACATGGTAAGTTTTCCTTGTGTCCTTTGAGGAGTACTATGAGTATTTACAAATGTTAACTGGATATTAGATGTACTTACTTGAAATATAGCTTGTATAGGTTGCACAGTGTAGACCTTTTATCTGGTTAATTTTTCTGGTAGTTCTCCATAAGCTGAATCTTATAAGAGGAAATATTGTAATTTTAATTTTGATTATTTAGTTATTTAGTGTGTGTGTGTGTGTGTGTGTGTGTGTGTGTGTGTGTTTGCGTGCGAGCGTGTGTGCACTCACATTTGCACATATGGAGACCAGAGGACAACTACTTTCGGGTGTTGGTTTTCTCTTCCCACCTTGTTAAGGCACGATCTCTCTTGTTTTTGCTGTTGTGCCACACATTCACGGCTATCTGGCTTAGCACACTTCTGTGCAGTTCTTCTGTCTTCGGCTCCTTTCTCATCATAAGATAACGCATGCCATGCTACTACATCTGAATTTTACCTGGGTTCGAGTATCAAACTCAGGTGGTCATGTTTGCACAGCATACTTTTGCTTTCATCTACTTTACCCACAAGGTTGATTTTGTAGTAACCTTAACAGAATTCAGATCAGCAATATACATTTCTACTACATACGAGAAAGCAATTTGCAAATCAGCCATGCCATATGCTCTATCCTGAAAATGCAATTTTAATCAGAATGAAACTATTTAAACTCAGTAGATGACTCAGGACATTCTACTCAGAAAAAAAAATGAAAATAATACCTGTGCATTGGTAGGGAATTTAAAACAAGAAGAAAAGAATGCCTTAAAAAAATATCATTAAACCGATGTTTTAAAAAAAAAAATCATAGATTTTAGCCAAATATCATCGTCGAATTCCAGTACAGATGCAAATTTTGGGAAGTCATGGGAGAATTTTTTTTAAAGCTTCTCTAACATCTCAGGCATTCATTGTACTTGATTGCAATGTATCAAAGGTGAATTGAAACCCATAGTAGAGATTGGGAGGTCAAAGATAACACACACACACACACACACACACACACACACACACACACTGTCACCAGTTCAATGTGGTACAGGAAGAGTTTTATTTCATTTTTTGTTTGTTTTTTTGTTGTTCATCTATATTAGTTTTACAAAGCAGTGAGTTTCATAAAGACAATTCTGCTCAAGTACATCGATTACTTTATGCTCCCCCACCCCTAAGAGTCTCTCTTGCCCCCTCCTAGTCCTCTTCCTCTTCCCGTAGATTCCTCTTCTTCTCTCATAGCCTAGCTACAGGTGTACAGTGGAGTTTTCACATAGGAAGGGAATCATGTGATGTCTGGGCTTTGTGTCTACCAGGCTGATTTTTCTACCCAGGAATTAGATAGTAAAGCTCATTACATTTGCTTGTACAGTTATTTAGAGGCATTCCACAGCGACACATTAGTGCTGTCACCTGGCTATAGTAAGTTTGCCATACTTCAACATAATCAGAGCTAAAGGGTAACCTAGCAGTTGGTGCTCTGCCAAGCTGAAAATAACATTTAACAGGCTTTTAATCTATTGCATGGGTTATAGTCCCCAAGGGTGCTGTTGTAGTCCACAGATTTTGAAAATTAGAACAAAGGGTCGTTTTCACTCCGGTATCGTAGCTGGTGGTGTTATTATTGTGGCTTTCAAAAATCAGACGCTCACTAAGAAACACAGTATTTCAATAAACCTGTGCAAATATGGACAGAGTTTAGAGTATGCAAAAGGCAGAAATTCAGAAGTCGGAGTTTCAACCAAAGGATGATTGTTAAATCATGCTAATTTTTAGAAAGAGACACTGATATTGTCTCAAGATAAATTTGTTCCTTCAGTATTTTAACGTTTGATTTGAGAAGAATAAAAAACAGGACAGTATGTGTTTGGCATTACATCTCCTTTTTAAGTATAAAATTTTTTGTAAAAACTTGCAAGTGAAAAAAAAAAAAAAAATCACACACCAACATGAATCAGACCCCATGTCTGTTTACCTCAGTGAACTTCTATAGAGATACACTAGCCACCTAAACCTGCGAGGCTCCAGATCAGCCTCTATGCTTTCATTGTCAATTATTTCTCTATGCACTAACCATCACCAAACAACAAGCAAAAGTAATTCATGGCAAAGTTGAACTAGAAACACAAATTTTGACTTTTCTGCTGAATACATACATCGGTACCCTGAGAAAGCAATTGTGGGAGAAGACCGGTTTGGTTGGTTGGTTGGCTTTTTTGGGGGGTGGGGTTCTATGCTGGGTGCGCCTCTGATCACAAGCATGCGTGTTTACACTGTGCCTGGCACACTGGTGCTCAGATTCTAGCACGTTTAGCTATACTGATTTTCCAGTCTAAGGAGAGGACCACATCTATGTTATCGCAGTATACTGTCAGCGCTGACCCTAATGGGTACTTAGTTAACTCAAGAAAGAATTAATTAGCAAGCCTATGAGTTGAGATAGGTCGCTGGAAAGACTGATCAGATCTTCAGGAAGTGCTCACAAATGTGCACTTGAATCCTCTGATTCTTCATTTAGCTTTGCTTTGTAGCTGGCAGAGACAAATGTTAGCATCGTTATCATCTGAGTCCTTATACATTCATTGTTCTCATCTGAATATATCGTGGTGTAAAACTGGAGCAGTGACCCTTCTTAAAAAAAAAATACACTCAAATAAATAAATAGAAAATGAAAGCAAATTATCAAGCACAGATTAGCAAGCAGTTACGAACTAAGTTTTCCTCTGGTCTGTGCCACCTGAAATCTTGTAAATAGTGTGCATATTCCATTGCCAAATGGCAGGGATAAAATACTGTAAATATGATGCTGCTGAAATTCCAAATCCTGAGAAAAGGTGACTACATAGTCAAAAGGTGTATGAGATGGTAACTTCTACTTGTGTTAGTGGTTGTAATGATGCATTTTGAAAAATAATGGATAAACACTAAGAGTGGGAGCCAGAGGGGATAGTTCAGTCACATGCCTGAAACATAAACAGTCCCCCACAAAAAAAAAAAAAAAAATGACAAAAAGGCTAGCAATGGATGTTCAGAGATAAGCAGATTCATTAAAGCTCATTGGCCAGCCAGCTTAGGCAAGTAAGTAGACTACAGATAAAGCGAGAGACCCTATCTGAAAAAATTAAGTAAACTGCAATTGAAGTAGACATGTAACATTGAACTTTGGCCTCCACACATACAAACACCTTCACACGTAAGTACATACAACATATAAACACACACACATACACATACTCACTGTTGTTATAAAGTTCTAAAATATATCTGAGACTTGTCTGTTTGTGAGGGGTTTAATTCATTCATTTTGTGTTATGTTTCTGAGTATTTTCCTTGCATGTATATACTTGCTACTTGTGCAATCCCAGCTCCCTCAGAGGCCAGAAATAATTATTAGATCCCCTAGAATAGTAGTTACACATAGTTGTGAGCCATGATTTGGGGACTGGGAACCAAACTTGGTTTCATCTGTAAGAGGCACAAGTATTCTTCACCACTAAGTCATCTCTCCAGCCATGTTCTAGGCATGTTTAAGTAGCATCATGCTTTGCCAGCATTTAGTATGGCCTGCATAGCATGACATGGACTGTCCATCAAGGCCTACAGTAGACAGTAACAATGCTTTCATTGCCTTGGCCTGCAGAATCCTGTTCTCCCAACCTGAGGTCTTCCTGACTTTCTGCCACCTGTATCCCCATTCTCTAGTCATCTCATAGTCCAGCTTCCAATCATAAGATGCATGCTGTGAGACAGCTATATCAGGCTCCTGTCAGCAAAATCTTGTTGGCATATGCAATAGTGTCTGGTTCAGGTGGTTGTTTACGGAATGGATCCCCAGGTGGAGCAGTCTCTGGATGGTCCTACCTTCAGTCTCAGCTCCGAACTTAGTCTCTGTATCTCCTTCCATGGGTTTTTGTTGTTGTTGTTGTTGTTGTTGTTCCCCCTTCTAAGAAGGAACGAAGTATCCACACTTTGGTCTTCCTTCTTCTTGAGTTTCATGAGTTTTGCAAATTGTATCTTGGGTACTCTAAGTTTCTGGGCTAATATCCACTTATCAGTGAGTACATACCTTGTGTGTTCTTTTGTGATTGGTTACCCAGGTTGGGGAGCAGGGGGAGGGAGGAGGGTATTAGGGGATTTTCGGAGAGGAAACTAGGAAGGAGGATAGCATTTGAAATGTAAATGAAGAAAATATCTAATAAAGAAATAACACACACACACACAAAAGATGCATGCTGTGGTACCTCCTCCATTCATAAGATGCATGCTGTGGGTACCTCTTCTGTTCATAAGATGCACACACTGTGGGCACCTCTCTCATCTCTGCCCCTAATCTTGTACTTGGACGGAAACCTTTTCAGGCTAAGAGTTGCCATCGGCTGCTAGAACAAAGTAGTAACCCATGGAGCATAAAACAACTGAGATGCATACTTCTCCTAGTTCTTCAGGCCAGAAATTCAAAGCTCAAAGTACCAACAAAAGTGTATTATCTGCAAGAGGTAGAGGAGGAGTCTTCTAGGCTCTTTCCACTTTCTGAAGATCTACCATTACACTGTAATCTTTGTCTTGGTTGTCACAGCCTTCTCCAAACAGGTCTCTGACTTGATGCAAGCTGTATTGACACCATACAATACCCTCTGTAAAGAATATATATCAAAACAAGGTCAAGTTCATCTTCTGAGCACATAGCAATTGGCAAAATGCCCTATCTCTTATCTGTGAAGGGGAGGCACATAGTATAACCCACAGTAACCACTACATGAAGTTCCCTCCCAGCTGTGACTGTCCCCCCACTTCCTGTTTTATTTCTCTGGATAGCAGTTACTAAAACCAGACCAACCTGTTCTTTCTAGTATTTGATTCACACAGTCTCGCTGCCTGAACCATACTATGTAACCTAGATTAGCTCTTAACTCATAGGCAATTCTCCTGCCTCAGCTTCCAAATGCTGAGACTGAAGGTGTGAGTCACCATATTTGATATAACCCAGTATGTCTCATTCATCACTAAATTTTATTTCTACAAGGGTGCTGGTTGATTTTTGTCAACTTGAAATAACCTACAGTTAAGTGGGAGGTGGACTCTGGATAGAGAAATTACTTCCAACAGATTTCTTGTAAGCAAGTATGTTGGGCAATTTCTTCATCAGTGATTGATTGGGGAGGGCCCAGTTCACTATAGGTATGCCATCCCTGAGCAGAAAATCCTGTGCAGGATAAGCAAGCAGGCTGAGCAAGCTAGTGGGTAGAAAACCAGTAGGCAGCATTCTTCCATGGCTTCTGATTCAGCTCCTGCCTCCAGGTGGCTGCTCTGAGTTCTCATCCTGACTTCCTTAAGTAATGGAGTGCATCCAGAGAGCTTCAAGCTGAAATAAACTCTTTCTACGTGGCTTTGGCCATAGCCTTTATCTTATCGATAGAAATGTAACTAAGACCATATGCTTCTCTATTGTATTTTAAACTCATTTCCCCAAGTCAGAAAGCAGAGACGGAAAGAAAACCATTGGATGGGGATCAATACCCACATTACAAACTAAGCAGTAGAAGTTACTAAAGGCTAAGAGAAAGAAATAACAATAACTTTCATTCTGAAGCATGTCCCAAGCGAGCGGTAGCTCTCTTCTGTCTTTTCCCCCATTCTGTTTTGCAATGACCCAGACAGGCAAGCAAGGGAAGTGTTTCCTACTTTTTAACACAGTAAGACTGATACTCAGAGTGTGGTGGCCCACTCAGCTGTGAGCAGCACAGGCAGAACATGAAAGCCAGCCTTTTGCCTTGGTTTTTGCTTTTCATTTTCTTTTTCTCCTCTTCCTGAAATCTTATGTTAAAGAAACCTACAACCTTGTTGTGAGGTGGGATGGAGATGGGAGGATGATTGAGTAGAGAGGACCACAAGCTCCGAACCAGATGAAGGCTAAGGGTGGGGAGTGTCTCAAGTTCACAAGGCTCATCAAGTCTGATTTTGTTCATTTTGTTTTCATATTTCACAAACTGGATGCACCTTAGCTCTGGACTTTTTAATTAATTGTACTGCTAATTGTTAAGCAAAATGACAGTTCAGTTTCAAGTCAAGTGGGAAGGGCTTTCCTTCTTTTCTGGACTTGCTATCAAGAGGATTCTTCTTTTTTTTTTTTTTAAATCAAATAAAGGGCATTGGCATAGTCTTTAGATGCCAAAATGCTAGGTGTCAATGAGATTATGTAAAACAGGTTCAACCAGAAATAACAACAACAGCAACAAAATGTTTCCACAAAAACCTTGCTAAGTTGTAAGAGCTAGAGAAAAGATTGCTCTAGGCACTTATTCATTTATTATTAGCAAGTATGACATGTTCCTTTAGAACTCACTGTTCATACTCCCTTCCTCTAAACATGAGGTTAAACACAGCCTCCTACCTGCTTACATGGGAGCTACCCAAAGTGACTGCTCTGCTAGCTTTGAGAAAGCAAGGCAAGATCCAAGTGCAGCTCTTGCTTGGCTTATTTCAGTGTTGCTATTATCTTGACTCAGCCAACCACTTGATTTCCTTGATTCTCTTTTCCCAGAAGAATTAGTTCGTTGATAGTTCTTCAATTTCTTTCATACATGTGCACAATATACTGTGATCATATTCATACCTATCCATTACTCTCTCTTACCCCTCCTACTTAGACTTTCATGTCCATGTGTGTGTGTGTCCATATGTGTGTGTATGCATGTACCTGCTTGTTGTGTTCATGTGGGTACATGTGTGTGTATATGTGTGCATGTGTGTGTGCATGTGCATGTGTATGTATGTGTGTATATATATATGTACATATGGGTGTGTACATGTACATGTGTGTGCATGTTGTATACATGTGTGCACATGTGGGTACATATGTGTGTACATGTGTGTGTACAAACGTGAGTATACAGGTCTTATGCAGTTGATCACATTTATTAGATTGCAAAGTAGCAGATTTCCTCAGGTATTTTCATACATACTTAGTTTCAGTTGGGCCATTCACTCCTCTCTTCCATCTATGTCTCTGCTCCTATTACTGGCTTACAAACTTCTTCAGTTTTCCCGCTTCCATTTTCAAATCACAAGTGTTCTATTATGCACCCCAAACACCTCCACACTTCCCTTCCTTGAGGTCATAGATCGCTTGACAGTTTCCTGGTCTCTATATACACTCACTCCCACACCAAAATGCATATATAAAAATTAGAAGCTGGGACCCACGTATGAGAAAAAGCATACAGTGCTTGTTTTTAATCTTTTCCAGTTTCATTCATTTCCCTGAACTCTTCATGATTTCAGTTTTCTTTATGGCTGAACAAAATCCCACTGTATATCTGTACCACATTTTCATGACCTATTCATCTGTTCTTGGGCTTCTTGGCTGATTTTATTTCTTGCTTTTGTGACTAGAGCAGCAGCAAACATCGTTGAGCACATGTGTAGGATATAGAGTCCTCTGGTGTGCATCCACAAATGGTATAGCTGGATTGTAGGGTAGTTCTTGTTTTAGATTTTTGAGAGATTTTTGTACTGATTTCTATAATGGCTGTGTCAATTTACAACAGGGAACAAAAAACAAATCCCTTTTCTATCCACCCTGGTCAGAATCTGTTGCCATTTGTCTTCTAGATGATAGCCATCTGACTGGGGTGAGAGAGAATCTCAGCGTAGTTTTTAACTTGCATTTCTCTGGTCACTAAAAATGTCTAACAGATTTTAAATATATTTCTTGGTCATTTATATACCTTCTGAAAATTCTCAGTTTAACTCATTTACTGGTGTGTGTGTGTGTGTGTGTGTGTGTGTGTGTGTGTGTGTGTGTGAATGCATAGAAGTGTATGCATGTGTGGTACATGCCTGCTTATGGTGTGCATATGCTGTGGTATGTGCACCTGCATATATTCAGAGGCCAGTGGAGAATATACATGCCTGGCTCTATCACTCTACATTATTCTTTGAGACATGGTTTGTCTCTGAATCTTAAGCTAGGCTTGTAACCAATAAGCTCCAATGATCCCCTTGTCCTTTGTTCCCCTTGTTCCCACAGGGCTGGGTACCAGGTGTGCACACAGTCATGCCCATCATTAGCCTAATTTTATTAGGTCATTTGTTTTCATTTTAAATAATGCTTATTAGTTCTTTGGGGCTGTCATGCTATGTATTTTGAACATATTTTCTACACCCCTCAGTTCCTCCCCTTATACCCTTTCAACCCCCCATCCCTTCCCTTCCAACTTTAAAACTACTTCTTTAGTTCTCTAGTTCTCTCTCTCTCTCTCTCTCTCTCTCTCTCTCTCTCTCTCTCTCTCTCTCTCTCCACACACACACACACACACATACACACACATACACACACACATACACACACACACATGCACACACACACATACACCCACATACACACACACACATACACACACACATACACAC
>NC_034605.1:13273810-13278143 GCF_900095145.1 Mus pahari
CACACACACACACACACACACACACACACACATCTGTCTATGGGTCTCTGCACCTCCTTCCATCTACTGCTGGAGGAAACCTCTGACAATGATATAAGCCACCAATCAATGGATATAGCAGAATATCATTAGGAATCATTTCATTGATTTTTTTTTCCCAGCCTTGTTTGGTTCTACCCTAGGTCTCTGGACTATCCAGTCTCTGATTCCTGGCAATTCAGGCAGTGTAAGGTATGGGTTTCCTCTGGTGCCACAGGCCTCCAGTTAAACCAAACATTGGTTGGCCCCTCCCACAAGTTCTGTACCATCAGTGCCCCCAACACATCTTACAGGCAGGAAACGCTGTAGATAAAGGATTTGATGTCCACGTTTACGTTCCTGTAGCCTATAGAGTACCTTCCCTTGCCAAAGAGACTAGAATGGATGTGTGCAAGCCCACACCAGCTCAACCTCTCTATGCTCAATGAGTTGAGTAGTTCTTATCCTTGGCAAGGACTCCCATGAGTTTTCAGAGAGTGACCTTTCTTTTTCTACCATCTGCCTGGGTTGTTTAGGGATCTCCATGAGACCCACTGCCCAGCCTGCAACTCAACAAAATGTAACCCAGTCCCACCATTGGAAGCCTTGCCTGGCTACAAAATGTGGCCAGTTCAGACTTCATATCCTTCATAGTAATAATCCTCACTAGGGTCTCACTCATAAACTCCGGGAAGTTTCTTCTGCACTAATTTCCACACCGCTCTCTCCCTCCAGCCCTCCGCACCATCCATCCGCTCCTTAGTATCCAACAGTCTACATGCAGAATCTATTGTATTTTTCCTTCCCACAGAATGCCTCTAAATAGGCCGAAATTGTCTAATACCTTTGCCAAAGTGTGGCTGTGCTATTCCCTACATTTTCTTATGGTGGGCTTTTAATGATGCTTATTTGAGAAATTTAGCGTTAAGCTGACTTAAGGCAAGGCATATTGAGATAAATGACATAATAATGATATAATGATAATTATTATTTTAAAACCCATTTTTCCATCTTTATTGACTTCTCATTTTTAAAACTCTGGGAATGACATGATTGTCTTCATTCTTCTAACACAGATATAAAATCTCTCTTCTAAGCTAAAAAGGCAGATCCAAAAAGATAGTACCATACTTCCTCTTCTAATACTTCCATACTTCTAAGCCAACACACAAAGCTAGGACTGAGAGATATTTCTTCCTTGGGAATGACAGAAGAATGCTAGATCACAAGCTGCTGTGCCATGCAAATGGCAGATTCATTTCCAGATGCCACCAGATGACTTAGCTCTGGGTCCTGATTTATTTCATGTTTTCCAGAAATACATGGCCGTGCCCTGCCAAAAAAAGGACAAGGTCAGCTGACTCTGTGAGCCCACTCAAGTTAATAAGAAGCTGGTCAAATGTCTAAGAGTTAAAATAACTGCAAATAATTTTGGCCAGGGAAAGGAGCAGATTAAGGAACATTTGGCCACCATACTTTGCACAGCCTGGAGAAATCTGGAAGAAATAATCTAACTGATTTGAGCTACATCGTTGTATGGGCAGGCCCAGTGCCAGCAGTCTGTGGAACTTGAAGCATAGCAATCCATTTTCACCTCCAGAGGAGACATCATACATTCTCAAAAGAGAAGGTACAGCTCACACTAAAGACTGTCCAACTAGATTAGTGTTTCTGTTTCATTCTGATTTGCTTACCACAACCCCATCTCCTTCTAAAGATCAGACGGTATCTTCAAGAACTACAAGCATTCAGCAGTGTTATTCACTTAAAGAATTCCAGACATATATGTGACTGGTTAAATAAAGAGTAACAGCCTAGTCTTGAGGCTAGGAAGATGGATCCAACATCAAAGTACTTGATGAACAAGCACAAGATTCTGAGATCAGTTTGCAACACCCATGTAAAACTTGGATGTGATGGTAGATACTTGTAGTCCCAGTACTGAGAAGGCAGGGATGGGTGGATCCAGTGCTTGCTGACCAATCACTCTAATCAGCTTCTGAAGAAGAAAACACACACACACACACACACACACACACACACACATACAAAGAGAGAGAGACATAAATACACAGAGACACATACAAACATACACACACACATACACACACACATACAAAGAGAGAGAGAAATACACAGAGACACATACAAACATATACACACACACATACAAAGAGAAACAAATAGACTCATACATACACACACATACACTGAGAGACATGCACACAATACACACACATAAATACACACACAGACACATATATACATATACATGCACATATACACAGAGACACACACAAACAGACACGCACATATACAAACACACACACACATACACACAAACACATACAAACATGTGCACCATGCATATACAAATTAAAAACCTCAGTGAACCCATTTCTGTACTGAACCTGCATAAGACTGATTTTATAAACAAATCCCACATGCGATGAGACACAGGATATTTGCGCTGAAGGAAGGGGTTATGCCTTTACTAATTAAGAGCCTGGAAGAGTTTTCTGCTCAACCTAGTAATAATGTCTTTCCCAGAGGGTAAGGCTGATAGCTTTGTGAAGGGGCCCTGCAGCCCTACCAATATCGATGACAACAAAGTCTTTGAGGGAAAACGTATATCCCATTTCTTCCTCTTTCACTGGTACCATTTGGCCCTTTGTCTGTTTTCACACGAATTTGGTAATGTACTCCCTGAAGGTCACTCTTTAGGAAATGCCTTAATTAAGATTTCTGCCTGCAGCAAATTGTAGCCACTATAATATATCACACTCTAGCAAACTGGACACAGGTCATTGGCTACTCAGATCCGGTCATGTGGTGCGAACAAATATTACCGTTTTCATTTTCCGCTGGGTCATTTTTGAATACCATTAAGAAGGCAGCACTGACTGTAGAATTTTGTATACACTTCAATTCTCTGGGCCTATGACTATATCTGTATCTTTTAAAAATGTGTCTGCCTCCAAGGTCTATAGCAGTTTATAAATTATGAATTAATCACATGTTTAAGAGGTTTTTTTACTGTATAAAAAGCAACAAAGTGGATATTTTAGGCCAAACACTTTTACAAAGAAAATAGAAAAATAGATATCTGACCTTCTCTGATAATTCCTGTGATTTTTGAAAAAGGAGTAGTTAATATGCTAATATTTAAGTTTGTACAACAGAAAGACTCCAATCAACTCAAACTTCAATTAATTCCTATCCATCTGTGTTTTCTCCCCCGCCCCTCCACTTCTCTGAAATCATGTCAAGCACCAACTTTACACCAAGGGAAATTTTTTTAACCCAGTCAAGGAAGAACCATTATCATTCTGTTTTTCTGACCACTGTTGATTCTGCAGGGATTTGAACCTGCATTTAGTATACATGAGCCTGAAAACCTGAAATGTAAAACAGGCATCGTTCTTCATACTTCACAATGTCTAAAACTTATACCCAAAGTATGTCTACTGAGCTGTGTACTTCCTCCCTCCGTCCCCTCCCCTCCCCTAGCCTCTCCTCTCCTTTCCTATCCTACCTTGTCTGTCCTTTTCTGTCTGACTGTACCTTAGATGATGTCTCAAGTAGTGGTTTATGGCTTTTATCCTCGCCAGCCCCAGTCCCAAAGCAGCATGTTGTGAGGTTATGGTCATTATCCTAACACTCAAGGACTAGAGTATGTCAGAGAAGAGCCAAGGTCAAGCTCCAGCTGTCTCCACTCACTACACGGTTCACTCTGTCCCCTTCTTCCTGGAAACTTAAAAAAAGAAGAAAAAAGAAAAAAGAAAGAAAAAGAAAAGAAAGAAAAGTTCTGTTCCCAAACAAAATTGTCTCCCAATGTCTATGGATTTTCACCATCCATAGCCTAATAAGCCAAATTCTGTCCTTTTAAAGAGGATGTATTCAAACACAGGTTCACTTTTTGCTTTTCTTACTGTAAATAATTTGTAGCTAGAAAGCTTAAGAAATGTAAGCACCATGAAGGTTCCCTGTGCATAGGTTAGCTTTCCTCAAATTATCACAAGCTTTCATGAGCCTTGCCCTCAGCTCCAGCCCGCTGGAGACTGAGATCCCAGATGAGCTGTTCAAGGCACAAGCCCAGTGGAATGGAAAGTCTACCAGGGCTCCAGTGCCAACCTGCCCAGTTAGAACTGTGGTCTAAGCATTCCTGCTTTCCTCTAGCCTCCTAAATGGGACTCCAAAATAGGATTTGGTTTTATTTTTTTCCCCATTTCTTCATTTTTTTAAAAATTTTTTATTAGATATTTTCTTGATTTAAATTTCAAATGCTATCCTGAAAGTCCCCTACACCCTCCCC
>NC_034605.1:13279349-13327190 GCF_900095145.1 Mus pahari
AAACTATTATTTATTTATTATTTATTTATGTTACGTCCTCTTAAAAAGAAAAAAAAAAAAAAAAAAAAAAAAAAAAATATAATAAATAAAAAAAAAAAAAAAAAAAAAAAAAAGAAGAGTAACCTAATAAGTTAGAATCTTATTTCTCAGTTCCCAAGATTAAAGTCTACAACAGTTGCCATTGAAAAAGCCTCAGAGAGTTGCATACTGCACAGTACTTAATGGAGACACACATGTGCATACAAATGATTTCTCCTCATTCTTTCTCCAACAAGGCTTAGAACTACAATTTGAGATCGCAGGTCAAGTGTCAAAGTCTCAGGTGATTGGTAGCTGACAGGGTGTACGTAGGAACTGTGCCTCTCTTTTCTAAGTCCTTCCAGATACCAGGAATATAGCACCTTGTAGCCTTCATCTGCTGAAAAAGATTTTAATGCCCTGCCAGGCTTTCTCAAATATCCATTTGCTAAAGTCAGATGATACGGCCAAAGAGTAAAGGAAGTTGTTTATTTTATTTTTTTGCTCAATGACACTTCAGTTCTCCAAGCCAAGGCTCGAGTTTTTTCAGATTAGCATCACATCAGAAATGTGAATCGGTTCTAGGCTCATGGTACAGACTGCCAAATGGCCAACAAATATGAAGCGGAGGGATGAACAGAGAGGCTCATCACCACCTTTGACCTCCTACCAAACAGCAAGGACCAACTCATACCTTCCCTGCAAGGTGAGACATTGTTAATCACATGCCTTCAGGGCTTGAGTGGGCAGAAAGTGACAAGTTAATGTAACAACCTTGTGGCTGGAGTGAGACTAGAAATCAACTGAAGCTGGCATAGGACCCTGATATCCTCCCCTCTCCCAACTCTCCCTGTGAGGCAGGCAAAGATGGAGATGTATCAAAAAAAAAAAAAAATCAGTCTGTGTGCATAAATACTCGCATACACTCAACTACATCTACAGTCACATATTGCCTACTCATGTTTATACATCCATGCCTGCATTTGGACATGTTGATATACACATGCATGTATATAAATGTGCATATGTATGACATACATATATACATGTGTCCCCATACACCTCCCTATGTATCTAGCAAACCCATGCCTAAACACATACCTATACAAGTATCAAGTATCTACCAATGGACATGAAAAAGTGAGTGTCTGACTGAACATACTCCAGCATGCCTACAGGTAGATCTTTATGCATGCCTACCTGCATATCTGTATCCACACTTTATACTATCTCTATATATGATATATATAATATATATGCTTTATTTTATGCATGTCTTTTTTACATGTATATCTAAATACCTATACATGTTTACATCTAGAATACATACTCTAGTACCTATATGTGTACCCACATCCTTGTTTATATACCTACCTACAGATATATGTATTTGCATATGCACATGCATATGAATTCCATGCATATGAATTATTCTATGCATTCCATGCATATGAATATATGGCCCATATGTCAAATTATATATTATATTTCATAGATCATATATTTATTATATCATACATTATGTAGTTATTTATTATACCATACAATATGTTACACATTATATATTACTTCTCAATATACATACCTCTCAGTTTCATGTATACCTATGTATATACATATGCACCCACCTCCTATATACATGCATTTACCTACCTACATATGAATTTTTGAACTATGTCAAACAGTTCATACACATCTCCCAAGTGAGAAGTTGTTGAAATGCACTGCATTTGGGTGTTTCCTCTTCCATGAGCACTGTGCTCAAGTTTTACAAACATAAAATGAATGGCAGGAAAGGATCTAACTTGAGCACTACAGTTGATTGATATAAAGATGGAAACCTTGGTGGTGTCAACACAGAGGCTCAACTGCCAAGTGGCTTTTTTTCCATTGTTAATTCTACTTACACATGAGTGTTTGATATGATGGTGCATCATGAAAATGAGAGCATTTAAGAAAAACTGTGTGCAGGAACAATTTAGTTCTGATCATGTGAGTGTGTGCGTGTGTGGGGTGTGTGAGTGTGTGTGTGTGTGTGTGTGTGTGAGTGTGGGTGTGGGTGTGTGTTTTCAAACCAATTTCTAAGGATTTTTCTCCTTTGCAGCCAAATGAGAGAAATAAAGTCTGCACATGAGAGATAGTATTGTCCTGGGAAATATCGAGAGGATTAATGTATTTTGACTGAAGCTAGCAGGAAATTGTGTTTCAGTTGTGCTTATGGGCATATTGTGAATACGTCACATCGAGAGCAATTTGTTAAACAAGAAATATAGGTTGTAGAGATGGGAACGCAAAATAAATGCAGAGAGACAGATTCAATAGTGGCTTTGATGTGTATCTGCATTGTTAATAAATGAGACACTGACTCCTTCATTCAGGAAGTCCTCTGGCACACAGTGGAATCAGAAAGGGGGCCTTCCATTTAAGTCACTTCTGTGCCCCATTTGAAACCAGAGGGGTAATTCCAGCTCTGCTGATTTGTAAATACTTGGAAAGTGGAACCAGCTCTAACAAGCTCAATTCTCACTTGATTCAACTACAGCCTGTTACAGCCACTCAAGGATTCTGTACCTTTTCACATTCGTAAATGCTAAACTCTCTCAACCAAAGGTGGCTCAGAGGATACACCTGACTCTTGCCTTTCGACCCTTACCCAGAGGTAACTGAGAGTCACCAGGACTTAAAGTCCCAGCTGGATTCAGCAGGTTACAGCCTGTTTTTAGTGTTTGCTAATATGCTCCCTCTCATCAGTTTGAAGGCAGAGGAAGAATCAGGATCATTATTTATTTTTAAAAGTAGTGGAAATCACCTTATAACCCACCGATCAGCATTATGTTATCATATAAAAAGCCCCATGGAGAGTTTTTACAAATAACATGGTAGGATCACAGGGACAAAGAGATTTCCAAGTTTTCTGTGGAGAAAAAAATCTCTCAAGCAAAATGCTGTTGAAAATTATTCTCTCCCTGGAGAACTAAGTCTTATTTTCCACACACATTTGTAGAGCTGGAGCAAAATAACTGTAACATTTTCTTGAAATAACTGCTAAATTGTAAAGTTGCTATTCAGAATGCTATGATAGTTAAAGTATTAAAACTGTGGTGTTTCGATGACAGTATTATCCAGACCCTTAAAGTCCTGGGCTAAGAAGAACCTCCAAAACTAAAAAAAGAATGGCCAGGAAATAATAATGATATTGATGAGAGAAAAGATCTTGAAATCAGCTTTCTTTTGTCTTCAGTTTCATTGGATCCATAATGTAAATCTCACAAGAATTTTAGGAAAAAAAAAAAACAAACTAGTATATTCTGGGATTAAAGGGCTCATTTTCACACAGTAAACAGCTCACTTACACTTTATGCATTCAAGGCAGTGATTACAGTTTCCAGTGTGTTGAAATAGGAAAAGAAATACATTAAAATCATAGCCAGAAGTGCGATAAAAATAGGAGTGAAATTACATTTTAAAGACATATATATATATATATATATATATATATATATATATACACATATTCTCTATTCTCTTTTTTAAAACTCTTAATTAAATGACTCTTCGATGATTTTATGCATATACAGAATGAACTATGAGCTAATGACTCTGTTTCCCCCTCCCACCATCCCTGTATACTTCCTAACATATTCCCCTCTCAACTCCATACCTTATTAATTAATTAATACCCACAGTGGACAGGTCTTCCCACCTCAATTAAGGTCATCCAGACAGGCACTACAATGTATCCACAGGTCAACCTGATCTAAATAATCCCTGTCTGAGACTTTGTTTCCAGGTGATCCTAGTTTACGTCCAGTAACAATTAATCTTCAGTCAGTAAGTTTCTTTTTGTGCTTATGTTAATTACTTTTCCTGTAGCTGTGGTAGTATCAAGAGCAATTCAAGGGAGAAAGAATTTATTCTAGTTCAAGTTTCTAGGATACAGTCTATCGTGGCAGCAGACACATGGTGGAAAGGAGTTTGAGTCAGCTGTCCACCTTATATCCGCACTAGGAAAGCAAAGGAAAATGAGCACATATATCCAGCTCACCTTTTCCCTTTCATACGGTCCAGGATCTTGAATGGTTCCACTCACCTTCCCATTTCAGTTAATAAAATCAAGTTATCAGGCGGGGCGTGGTGGCACACGCCTTTAATCCCAGCACTTGGGAGGCAGAGGCAGGCAGATTTCTGAGTTCAAGGCCAGCCTGATCTACAAAGTGAGTTCCAGGACAGCCAGGGCTACACAGAGAGACCCTGTCTCGAAAAACCAAAAAAAAAAAAAAAAAAAAAAAAAAAAAAAAAAAATCAAGATATCCCCAATAGGCAAGCCCAAAGGTCCATTTTCCGGTAATTCTAGATCTTATAAAGTTGATGAATGAGTTTAACTATCACAGTGTCCTGACTCACTTTATTTACCAGCGTCTTCAAGCTTTCCCTATGCCCTCACATTTATCAGTATTCTGATCAAGACTGAACCCCATTACATTATCTAAACCATATTTTGCTTGGTGATTACTGAATATTTTATTGTTTCTACCTTTTGGCTATCATGATTAATGCTGCTGCATAAATTAGTGTGCAAATATTTACTCAATATATCCTTTCAATTTCTTTGAATATATACAGAACAAAGAAAACTCTGGATAATGCAGTCATTCTGCATTTACCCTCTGAGGAACTACCACACTATGTTCCATAGAGGCTTCATCATCTAACATGTAAAATTCTAAAGAGTGGCCCATTTTCCACATCCTCATCTAATGGGTGTGAAGAGGCATGCCACAACTTTGATTTTGTTTTTCCTGTAAGAAACACCATTGACCTTGCTTTCATTCCTTGGGAGCAGGCATAGTTGATTCTGTTACCTATTTTGGAAATTGTTTTTGTTTACATGCTGCTGATATTTAGTTCTTTCTGGATTCTGGGTATTAAAGATGTCATTTATCCCAGCACAGGGGAAGGCCAGGGCTAAGTAGTGGGAGTGGGTGGGTAGGGGAGCAGTGGGGGGGGGGGTAATAGGGAACTTTCGGGATAGCATTTGAAATGTAAATAAAGAAAATAATAATAATTAAAAAAAAGATGTCACTTATATGATTTGCAAATCATCTCCCCATTCCTATGAGTTTTCGTTCTCTCAACAGTACTTTGTGACACACTCAGTGTTCATTTGGTAAGATTTCTCTTTCTTCCATTGCTGGTGCTTTAGGTGTCATATCCAAGGTATCATAGCTGGAAACCGAGGCAAGAAACTTGACTTGCTTTACCTAACAATCTTATCACTGTAAGCATTTATATCCTCGGTCAACTTCCAGTTAACTTTTTAATCTGTTACTATGTGAATGTGAATACAACGCCATTCTATTTTGCATTCCAACTTTTCTGACATCTTTGTTGAAGGGTATCTTTTCTTCACACCTGATATAAGCAACGGAAGGAAGGAAAGAAGGAAGGAAGGGAGAGAGGGAGGGAGGGGGGAGGGAGGAAGGCAGGAAGGAAGGAAGGAAGGAAGGAAGGAAGGAAGGAAGGAAGGGTGCCTATTTTGGATCATGGTTCAACAGTACAACCCACCATGACAACAAAGTCATGGGGACAGGAGTTAGAAGAGGCCATGGCATTGCATTCATGCTCAGGAAGCAAGAAGTAGGTAAAGATGAATGCTGGTGTGCTCAGCTCACTTGCTCCTTTGTTACTCAGCCCAGGTTCTCCAGCCCATGGAATGACATCACACAGATTTAGGGTAGGCCTTCCTATTCAGTTATCCCAATCTAGAAACTCTCACACAGACCATCCAGAGGCTTGTCTCCTAGGTAATTCTGGATGTTTTCAAGTTGACAAACAATATAACCAGCACATCATCATGCAGTATACAATGAAAAGGAAGATTAGCCTCATTCATAGACTATGAAACCAGGTTTGTGAACACCAAATTATCCAAGCTCATGTCACTAGTGACTACAAGAGGTAGATCAGTTCCTAAGTGTAATGTATGCTTATGCAATTCAAATGCTTAAAGAACATCTGTAGTGAACTACTGTGACTTGCCCCAAGACTATTCCTTAAGCCATGGGCAGCACAATATCTCTTTTTGTAAAGGAAGCACATTATGGACTGTCAGTTATAGATTTAATGCAGTTAGACAAAGTCATAGACCTCAGTTGAGACCCACCACATGAAGTTGTGCTCACATCCCAGAGAGCTATGACATCCAAAGAGGTTCTGACAGTTTCCATCTGGCTGCTCCTCAGATGACTCACAGGTGTGCCGTTGCTGAAGTCTTGTTTTGCCTCCCCTGGATGTGCAAGGAATTGTCTGGCACTTGGAAAATCCACAGTGCAAATCAGAGTTCTGGCTGTGGATGGCCTTTCTGATCTAGTTGCCATGGTAACCACGGTCAGATGGAAGAAGGATAAGGTAAGGGGAAGTTATAAAAAGAAGGCTGTCTTTAAAACCTTACCTGTCTCCCCCTGATCTTGGGTGTGTTGCCATGGAAGCAACAGCAATAACTACTCACCAAGTGCATTTTAGAGGCCTTCAGCTTCCTAGGCTGTCAATCAGACAACTTAGGCCTCCTAAAAAGAGCCTCACATTCATCCTATAAGAATGGGAAGTTTTGTGAATACATACTCAGGGCAGAACTCAAAAACCTGACTACTATGAGCCCTAGATACAGAGTTCTTCACACTGAAGCTCATGAGGGTGGGTCAGGGAGCTTCCAGGAAAAGTTCATGGTCAAAGACCATCAGAGGGGACAAGCCTTAAGCGCGAACTCTGTCCCCTATAAACTGGCTTTCTCCTCTCTTTAGGTGGAACTCCCTAACCTCTGTCTACGCTCAGTGACTTGTAGACCACACCATTCAGAACTTCTCTTACAAATGATCAATTGCCTACTATTGTTTCACACAAAGACTTTTTGCCTGAATCTAAACTCCCATCCTACCCCCCTCCCTCCCTCATCTCCTTTCCCTACCTGATGGTATTGTCCTTTTGTAGGTTTTTTTTTTCTTTAATTGTGTAGTGACAATCTCTCACCTCCAAAAATACATTTCTTTTTTGTTGAAAATGCAAGGAATCTTTACTGTTTTCAAAGAAGCTGAGAATTTTCTCACAGTGGTGTTTAACTGCCTTTAAGACAAATGATTTTCAATGAGATTCACAGAGAAACAGAAATGTTAGTGTTCGAACGTGAATAGACACCACCTTCCCACACCTAGGAAATTCATGCAATTATCTCTTTGGCTACATTCCTGGGACTGGGACTCATTTTCTGTAGCCTTTGTATCTTGAGATAAAGTGAAGGCACAAAAGGGTAATTGATTTACACATTTTCTTTCCATTGGTCAATGCTATCACTTCCAATCTGAGTCCGGATTTACACAAAATATCCATCAATCATAAGGCATTTGCAGGATTCCTTTCTTTTACGATTGGTTTTTTGAATCATGTGCATATTACATTAGGCAATAATAAGAAGATGACACATTCTTTTCTGCACGTCTCTTTTCAATTTTTTTCAGACATTGAAAAATCTTAGAAAATATTTTTATGATTTACTAATCTGCAAAGCATAGCTGGAATTACATGGCCTGACCCTTTCAAAGTCAGAGGAAATTTTATTCTCTCTCATCACAACTAAGATGACAGAGTCCTAGAGACAAACAATTTGTTATTTAGGGGAAAACATCAAATTAGAATAAAGTCCCTCCCTACCTTCTATCCCATTACAGCAAATAAATGTGCAGCTGAAGGAACAACTGGGGTAGAAGACATGCCTCAATTGGTAAAGGGTTTGCCATGTAAATAAAAGAGCTTGGGTTTGAGCCTCAGGACCCAAGTAATAAGCCAGACATAGTGGCATATGCTTGTAATCAAAGCATAAGACAGGCACAGGAGACCCCAGTTATTCCTCTACTTTGACCTTGATCATAAGAGAGTGATCTTCACATCACACTTTTGTTACAGACTCATGATCCTTTTGTAGTAACATTGGCTCTCCCCTAGTTACTTGGAACATTCTGTGGCTTGCACTGTATCAGCCTGTCTTCTCAGGTGCTGACAGCATATCATGTATCCATTATTTTCCTTGCATTGTGATGGAAATACATGACAAAATCAACTTTAAAAAAAATGATTTATCCCGGCTTACAGTTTGAGGGGATATAGTCGACAATGGTGGAAAAGTCACAGTCGCAGTGGCAGGAGTTTAAAAGGATTGGTCCATTGCACCCACAGTCAGAAAACAGAGTGAAGCATCCTGGTGCTCTGATCTCTTTCTTTCTCTTCAGTCAGGAACCCTAACTCAAAGAGAGTGCCTCACACATTCACTGTAGCCCTTCCTTCCTCAGCTGATCCTTTTTGGAAAATCCTTGACATATTTGCGGGAAGGTGATTCTAGAGCTTGTCCTGTTGGCAATCACACTAGGCTTTCCATACGCCCCTAGTTAGACCCTAAACCTCTCCTGTCCTCCCTGCAGGTGTTGTTCAGGTTCACATACCTATCTCACATATGTTAGACTGAGGATGACACTCCTGCCCTCACCTCATCTTTCCAATCAGAAAAACCTTGTTCATCAATCAGTTTCTAAAAGACTCACCACGGACCATGAGCATAGAACTCTTCACACCTCCGTGCAATCTTGTGTTTCCCAGTATTTCTATTGCAAAATATCAGCCCCTCGTTGCAGCTTTAGACACCAACCATCTGCCTCACCTCTTTGCATCTCAGAGGGCAGGGATTTGGGTATCCACCCTGCATGGGAGCCTACTGAAGATGGATAGAGCTCCAGCTGTTAGATTCCCATGTCAGTGCAGACAACAACTATAAATTCAGAAGAGATATATAACCTATAAAACACACACACACACACACACACACACACGCACACGCACACGCACACACACATACACACACTTGAACAAATGGAAGTTGATATTTTAGCTCAAATGTGTAGAGAGAAAGTATCAACAATATAGCCAATACTGCATAGAGTACAGCAGTAGGACTCAACAAGGAAAGAGTTCTTTTAATCCTAAAAGTTATCTGGCTACCAATTTGCTATTTCCCCTGAATGACATACATATGTCAAAACTAACATAAAACTCATATTATTCCCATTTAGAGATATACTTCTATTTTGGCTTGATTTGGTTTGGTTTCTGTTGATAGAGGGTCTCAATCAATAGCCCAAGTTGTCATAAAACTCATGACAGTGCTCTTCCCTGTACCTGCAAGCTCGGGAATTAGAAATGTGAACCGCTGACTCAGCTAAGAAGGCTACAAAACTTCACTCAAATTGTCCAATCCAACCCCTTCCCCTCTCCCACTTTCAGATTTCAAGTCAACAAGTGCTATCAATTCCTATTCCCTTAATAACATGCAGCTCTTCTGCATCTTCTGGAGCAGACCCTTTAATTCAACTCTGCATCATTTCTCACCTAGATAACCGTAACTCTGGTGATAAAGTGATTTTCTAAAATGCAAATCTAATTATTCCCTGACTTAAAACACTTCAATGATTCTCCCTCCACTTTGGCATAAAGACCATGATGTTGACCTGTCCAATAAAGCTCCTGATGGGGTTCCCTGTTCCCCCTCTCTCCTTCTGCCCCCCCCCTCCCTGAGTCTCTCATGACCTGCTCTGTTGTTCAGCCACATTATATTGCAAAATCTCCTAAATGTACCTCCTTTCCCCTCACTTTTCTATCTTTTGCAAACATCTTCCAATTCCTGGATTGTGCCCTCTCACTTGTCCTTGAAGATGCCACCTGTTTTGTATTTTCATATAAATTAACCGGGTTCCTCA
Organism: Mus pahari; assembly: GCF_900095145.1. Taxonomy (NCBI): domain Eukaryota; kingdom Metazoa; phylum Chordata; class Mammalia; order Rodentia; family Muridae; genus Mus; species Mus pahari. The sequence goes on from NC_034605.1 coordinate 13,289,165, forward strand.
CATTGGGGACAAATAACAAATAGCGCAGTATCGTTTCCTGCACTTCCCAGAGGCTCCTTCTGCCGGTGACCTCTCCCACAATGGCTGCTCCAGGAATGAGAAATTAGCATAGACACATCCTTCCTTCCACCCCCAAATCCAGTGTCTGCTACTGTGCAATAAGGTTTTACATTGTTCCATTGTGAAGACGGTTGTGAAGACCAGTGAGCAGCGCTGTGTCAGACAAATGATACAATGTCTTTACAGCAAATGTATTTGACTAGTGACACAATGCACTATTTAGCTGAAACAGAGAGAATGACTGCTCTCAGGGAGAAAGATGGTTTCCCCATTATCAAAGGCTTAGTAAGTGGCCAGACTAATAAACCACAAATCCTAACATGTTGGCTCTAGTGCCTGCGCTGAAGCAGAGTACACCATGTCTAACTCCATGTCCAGCGTCACGTAATGCTGATCCTGTCCACTCTATAGCACTCCAGTCTATAGTCCGTCTGTGCCCCTACCCCACTGTTGACAGCTTCTGGATCTTTTATGAATTGCAGAATGAATTGCTAGCTTGCCATCCATCTTTCTGGTACGGCCATCCCTGTACCTAACCCTTAATCTGTACTAATCTGAGTCAAGTTTTCATATATATATGTGTATATATATATATATATATATATATATATGAACACAATATGTGTGTGTGTGTATGAAGTTTTCATTTATATATATATAAAATCATCTTGATGGTATCCTGTTGGCCTGAAGGTAAAATCCTGAAGCCCTTTAAAATTATTTTTAGTAAACATGTAAAATAGTAAGTTTCAATACAACATTGACAATACGTATATCTTATGTGTTTTGCTAATATTTGCCACCCATCATCTTCCTTTGTACATCCTCACTCCCTCCTACTAACCCCTTTCTCCTATTTGGTCCCTTCACTTTCCCCAAATAATCTTCCTTCTGCTTTTCTGTAAGATTACAAAGCACTGAATTGAATTGAACAGCCTCATGATGGGTCTGTACTTTTTGACCCTCATTTCACTGTGTCTCACTTCAGCACCACTGATCGTCAAGCTACTTAACATAATATGCACATTAACTCCAAATCTTCAGACAGACCTTGCTTTCTATGCTCAAGACTTTCCCTTCACCCAATTATGAGCAATTATTGGAAGTAAGAAAATATTCACTGAGTTCTAAACAGGGGTGAATATATAATAACTAAAGCTGGGGAAGTACAGTTTCAGGGAAAATCCCAGTGAAGGATTTTCCACCAAATCTACATATTTTAAAATAGCATGGTTCCATTCTACAGACTTACTAAAGGAAAGTTCTGTTGGATGAAATTCATTCTGAAATGTTTCTAGATTGTTAAAGTGAAGCAATTGCTGCCATAGCTCTAGAGTCTAAAATATTCAATGAGACAAACAGAACATTTCCTGGTTTATATCACTCCTTCTCAGCCCATCATCCCTAACTCACACCAAGTAGTATAGAGCTCCTTATACCTCGTTTGTGCACCCTTTTGCTAGCTTGACATCTTTGTCTTTCCCCATACAGTCCCCTCATCTAACTGCCATCTTATTTATAAGTGACTGTTCAGCCAATCATTTAGGAGAGGACCATACTGTGATAGTTGCTAAGGTCTCATTGCTCAGCCCACGCTTCCTTCCACCACAGCACTTGACGCAGGGTTTCCAAATCATGTTTCAGATTCATTTTCTCTAATGAAATATCAGTACTCCTTGCATCTTGAGAGTAGATACTATGTCTTGTACATCTCATTAGCATTGGCTAGCACATAGTCAGTAAATATTCAATGTGCTTATCGAACTCTTAGGTTGATGTGTTCCCCCCACCTTTGGGATTTAGTGTGCTTAAGCTTGATTTGTTATGATTTATTTTACATGATCACAACTAAAATCTTACTGTTTTGTTCAAGAGACAACTGATTATAGAGAGAATAATCTGCATGTATAAGATTTAGGATACCATCCTTCATTCTGCCTGATTTAATAATATAGATGTACAAAGGTCATAAACTCATGAAGGCACAAAAATCTGAATAACATGGATAGTGTAGTAGATGTTAGAATATGAATGTAAAAATATTCCATTACAGTATTACAGGTTATGATAGTGCAAACAATTAAGGAACCTAAAGTTTGATAAGAAATCACAGGGTTATATTCTTAGTTTCATCCACTCCCTTTAAAAAGGCATGTAAGGGAGGTGAAGGACTCAACTTCATTTAGAGGCCAGGCAACTGAAAGTTTGACCATGCCCCAGGGAATACATAGAAAACACAAATTGAATTTGTTTTCTGCTGGGGTAGGGTTAACAAAGGTGGAGGGAAAGAGGACAGGAAAGGACTAGTCAGTGTTTGTGATGGGGTGTGTGATGGGAAATCCCCAAAGAATCAATAAAAATATTATGTTGGGAAAAAATAAATAAAAATGTATATAATATTGTAGAAGGGAATACCAATTGTTGGTTTTCTCTGGGAAAGTGAGGACATGCCAGCAGAGTTCTGTTAGCTCTGAGAACTTTCGAAAGAGAGAGAGTGAGTAGATTTTGCAAGGAGGGAACCTATGAATGTGAGCAGACTCTCTGGAGAGCTCCACAGCATGAAATCCTTTGTAAGACAGTGAATTCTGATCCTTTTAAGGCTGAAAAACCACTCCCTTGGGATCATTCCCCAGTAGGGTGCCAAGCTACTACATCTGCACAAATTCCTTTGTGTGAACCTGTGTGGTTCTTACCAGCAATGGACTCAGCAGAGTTTTAGCTGTTCTTCTCTCTAATGATCATCTACAAATAAGCTATGGCTTGATACATAAAATTTACTAAAACTTCATGTCTTAAATTAATAGACTAAAATGAATGTGTTTGAAAAAATACTGGTTGTTATGAAAATCTTCCATAACCATATTTGCACAGAGATAAGTGGAATTCCTGAAGATCTGGACAGGAATACTTGTCCTGAATATAACTTTAACATTATTTTGAATTAGTCATGTTTTTAAGTTGCTTCTTTTTTCCATTATATGTAAATCTCTATTAGTTTAACATTTTTTGATTACCCTGATATATGTCATTGATCAGGTCCATGTACACATTCTTGCTTTAACAATAATTCTGGCTAATAAATTACCTTCTTTAGCCGGGCGGTGGTGGCTCACGCCTTTAATCCCAGCACTCGGGAGGCAGAGGCAGATTTCTGAGTTCAAGGCCAACCTGGTCTACAAAGTGAGTTCCAGGACAGCCAGGGCTATACAGGGAAACCCTGTCTTGAAAAATCCAAAAAAAAAAAAAATTATCTTCTTTAGATTTGCAAAGATGTATATATTAGAGTTGAATCATGAGTAACCAATGTATACTTCAATGAAGTACATAACCCACAACATTCTTTTAGTATAAAGGTACTTGACAGGAGAAACAAGGAGAAATGGGTTTGTAGGAAAGTATCTTTCTTTACACTGTGACTGGGAAGGTTTAAGACAATGTGTGCACGGGGCTGCATTCTGGAGCTTGAAGGTGCTTTCCAAGCACTGAATCTAGAGTTCTCTGACGTCTCCTTAACAAAGTCCAAGGTGCTCCTGCTCACATTTAAGTCTCAGCCTCTTGTCCATTTGACATCATTTCAAACAAACTGAACGGATCAAACACTTCCCGAGAATCTTATTCAGCCTTCGTTCGCTGGCATGAGTTCAGATTGGGTTCACTGACTCATATTTACGTACCACCTCCTTATTGGGTCCTTTGTCACACTATCTGTTACACTTACAACGTTCTCTGGACCTCCCTAAAAACGTTATCTAATTTTCTCCTCTAACATCTCTTTCTACATATCATGATGCCTGGAAGTGTCAGTCTTCTCTTCTATACAAGCATCTAGGGTGGCAGCTGTATTTATTCATTTTTCTCTTCCCAGAAGAACCTATCAACAGACTACTTTAGAGTTTTTGGGTGCATGTAGGAATGGGTGAATTTGTCAATTTTTTTTTTTTTTAAAAAAGTCATCAAACCAATTGACTCAATAAATTAATATCAAGATTTTTAAATTTAGTATCCTCCCTTCAATCTAGATTTTTCTCATTATTTAGAACTCCTCAATCGACCTCTAAATTTAGCTTACATAAGAATGTAAAAGAGTGGTATCAAAAATGGAACAATTATTGTCTGAGCACTTCTGTGAAATCTAGAGTAACTAATGCTTTTCAAACTGTTAGCACTTTCTAAAGATACATCCTCAGATTATAATTTTTAAATATAAATGGGAAAGAGGGAAAAGATGATAGAAGTCAAGATTTGATGACTGAATGCTGTCTTTAAAAAATTTACACTTGATGACCAGAGAACTGCTCATGTTCTCAGCAGTTAACAGCCTGGAGTTGCTCTCTGTAATAAGAATAACTCCTGTAATGTCCACCACCAGTATTTTATGTAGGAAAGATACAAAGGGACTGCAACTAGGGGCTACTGCCAATCCCTAGAGGGTGATCCTGACAGACCAGGAAGGGGTGAGATCATCACCATAGTAGAATACACGTGACCCAATGATCAAGAGATAGGCCCAGTTGAGCCATGTAGGCAAGTGGCTCCAGCTTTCTGAGCTATGGTGTTCTCATCTGCATGGTAACAAAATCTTGGCAGACTTCTCCCAGACTTCATATTCAATAATTCAGGAAGTACAAAGGGTTCTGATTTGGGCATAGAGTTTTACTGTCATATCGTTTTAGCAACACCAGCTTTAACATTCGCATGGCTGCCATGTCTGTCAAGATAAAGGTTGTTTATGCAGATGATGTGGGATGGAATGGGATGAGGAGATACATATGAACACCACTGTGTGTGTGTGTGTGTGTGTGTGTACTCAAGAACAACTTGTATTTTTTTGAGACTTGGTCTCTCACTAGCCTAGAACTTCAACAGGTAAATTAGGCTGGCCAGGCTGGCCAGTAAGCTCCAGGGACTCAACTGTTTCTCTTTTCCATATTGTCATTGCTAGGATAACCATCATATGCCACTAGTCTTGGCTTTCTACATGTGTTCTAGACATCAAACTCAGATCCTCATGCTTTTGAGGTAATTTTGCCAACTGAGCCTGCTCCATAGCCTAAAATCTTCTATCCTGTAGCAAGATTGTCTGGGAAAGTTGGCAACAAGGCTCCAGATTTGAACTATCTCAAACCATCTGATGGACAGACCTGAAGGTCCCTCTTGAATTTTCCATTGACTAGAAGTTAGTTGCTACGTACTCCATTGTGAAGAAAATGTGATTGGAGTATGTACGATGTTGGGGTACTGGTCTCCATATGCTAGTGACATAAATGGAACTGTGCCATGACTTGTGGGTGGAGACAAGCAAACAGTGAATGACACAACGCAGCACTCCATAGAAACACAAAGATGTATCCTTCATGTATCCTTCACTAATCCCACAGCAGGGAGCACAAAGGGGTGTTTTCTAAAGAAAAGAGGATGCTGTCTTCAGAGACCAGGTTGAGTTGTACCTGCAGTGTGCACCTGACCTTTCTGTGGCTGCTCTCATCTCAAGCAGTCCTCGATAGTCCTCCCTGGATCTCCATCTCAAAAAGATGTTCTATAGCAGCCTAACCATGGGACTGGGATTGACTTAATTTTAAATTAATGGCTATTTTTCTTTTTTCACATAAAATTTTTAAGTATTAATATTATTTTTAGGGTTTCTTTCTTTAAGTAGGCAGGAAGAAAAGGGACAGGATTGATCCAGACAACCTTGCATGGATGACATATTAAAAACATATGGCCTGAGAAGCCACGATTAAAAAGAGCTGGCATAGTAGCTCAATGCATTAGTGTGCTAGTCTTTTGAATCCACTATAATTATAGGAAGAAAGCATCGATCCCTGCAGTGGGGGAGCATTTAAAATTACAGCTGAGGTAGTAAATTACTGGTCCTCAATGTCCTCGTCAGACAGATTGCTTTCATTTCATGAAGAGGGACACAGTGCTGTGTCAGACCCAGCTTCCCCTGGCGAGCTTAATGTGTTCTATTTAAAAGCACAAGACGGAATAAAGGGAGTAGTAGGAGATTTTACAATCTGCCAGCATAAACATTTATTTTTATTTTCCCAAGAGAGTGGTGTGCCAGAGTTATACAGGGAATGGTTTACATTACTCATGTTGAAGTGTGTGTGTGTGTGTGTGTGTGTGTGTGTGTGTGTATACCTTCTATTCCTCTGGGAATAAAGCTGACCAATGTTTTCCTGGTTTTGCTGGGCACAGTTTCAGCAGTGAATTGAATTCTCACACAGAGGTGGCACAGTGCCTTTTGTGCTTGTCACTTTTGGCCTGTCCCTAAGCTTCCATCTTGCTCCAACGCCAGCAATAGAAGCAATGGGGCTTTAATATGTCAACACAGCCCAAACAAAACCACAGTTGGAACTAGTCTATGATTTGCTTTCCAACCTTGGTCTCATTTCCAAGGAACCAGGGAAAAGAGACAGGAAAAGGTATTTCTCATGAAACTGTGCAGTACTTTAATTAGTTCTTGAAAACCCAACTGGGCTCCCCGCCCCTCCCCCCATATTGAGTTTTGTCAAATAGATAATTTGTTTTGGAAACCTGACAGAAGCTTGAAGAAACAGTAAGGATTTTACACACATGCTCTAGTTGGATCTTAGGGATCTCTCGGTTGGTAACTAAGAGCTAAATTGATAAGCACATACAGTGTTAAAGACAGAAACAGACTAAGTGACTGCTTTGTGAGGGATGAAAGTACTGTAACTTTATATGGTAGATATAAACCACGAAGTCTCTCTCCAGGTTTACGAGAATCCATCAAAGCATAGCAGGGAAAGGTAGAAAGAAGGGAGAAATAAAGTAAATAGATTTCAACCCAAAAAAACAGCATCACCTTGTCAAGACCCATTCCTTACAAAGCGTAAAATGAAACCTTCTTTTCTTTAAAAGTCCTTCCTCTAGTCTACACTCGTAGCTGTGCTTAAATCTGTCTTTGCTTTGGTTCAGTTTGTTTTCCTAAAAACAAAGCTAATCTAATGAAAATCAGAGATTTTTTTTTTTCTGCCATGTATTTTTGTAGTCTTATTGTGCAATTCTGAAGTTTGCATTTTGGCCTGTCATGATGTCAAAGGATGAACATGCCCGCAACCTATTAGTCTTCCACAGAAAACCGAGACTTTTATTGTAGGACTTCCCTGGATACCACACCAGGAAAGCTTAAGAAGTCTGTGGGAATTCTAATCATCTTGTTAGAGTCTGGAAGAGAAAGCAGGACATTAACAACTATGGTGGTACTTAACCTGTGGTGCCAGCACTCTGAAGGATGATGCAGGAGGATCACCGCATTTGAGACCAGGCTGAGATAAATACTGCATCTCTCAAAAATGTGCGCGATGTGTTTCTCCTCATGCATTTTAGCTGTGAATGCAGCTCAGTGATAGAATGCTTGCCTAGCATGTGCGCAAGACCCTGGCTTCTGTCCCCATCCCCATCCCCATCATCAATTCTTAGCAAACTGAGTAATCCTCCCTTATTCCGGGAATGAGTATTCCACTAAGAATAGAAAAATTAAATAACTCAACCTAGCCACCAATGTATAGCTGCTTCCTTGACCTTTCCCCATGTTATCCATGTATAAGGTGATTTCAAAGGAATTAGACAGATTTAAAGAATGATGTGCATGTAAGGGAAACACGTGAATGAAATTAATGTACGAATCCCAAGACTACTGCATCCTTGTAGGCTACCAAGCATTCCCCTAACCTGTGTGAGACCTGGATGAAGAAAACTCATCCGAAATGCTGTTTGTCTTCATTGGAGGCCATAAGCAGCATCCGGACTCAGAGGTCTCTGAACTTCAGCTTCCTCTGAGGGTCACATAACAAGCAGGCATGGGGATCTTCAGATGTCATGATAGAAATCCAGAGATCAAGCAATGGACTTGCCTGGGAACAGCCAGGAAGCTGTAGCTACACCCCTGTCCCTGAAGTGGCTGCTTTTTTTTTTTTTTTTTTTTTTGAAGATTTATNTATTTATTATATGTAAGTACACTGTAGCTGTCTTCAGATACTCCAGAAGAGGGCGTCAGATCTTGTTACAGATGGTTATGAGCCACCATGTGGTTGCTGGGATTTGAACTCCGGACCTTCGGAAGAGTAGTCGGGTGCTCTTACTCACTGAGCCATCTCACCAGCCCCTGAAGTGGCTTCTTAATACAACTTAGATACTAGCCTGGTGGTACAAGCCCGTAGACCCAGATACTTAGGCAGAAAAAGGAAGACCACAAGTCCAATGCTTGCCCAGGCAACAAAAACTGCAGACCAGCCTAGTCAATTCAGCATCACCCTGCCTTAGGCAAAAAGTAGAAGGTGGGTTGAGATAGAACTCAGTGGGGGAACATTTACCTAGCTGATTAAATTAGTTAATTTAAGGTTAATCTCTAATACCATAAAACTTGTTTTACAAAAGAACAAAAAAATGAAAGCATTTGAGCTTTTGTCAAAAGCCACCCCAACTCTGTCCACTCACATGCTATTGCCTGAGCAACAAGTCACTGTGGGTTCAAGTTCTAAGAAGTTCTGATTTAATCCCTGCCTCCTCTGTACCTTCTGAGCCTAACCACATGAAGGCTAGATCCCCAAGGCCAGGACAAGAGCGTCTTCTGTCTTCCCAAAGTCAACTGAGGATTCAAAAAAGGAAATCGCCATCATCTCAAGGACATGACTGATACCCCAGCTGGTGGGCAAAACCTGTGTAGTAGAGATGAAACAAATCCTCAGAGCAGAGAATGGTCTTTCCCAGTCACACAGGTCAGGGCCTATGAGTGCACAAAACTCACAGCACCCCTGAACAGGGAGAGACCTGGGGATGCACTTAGTACACGTGAGTCACTCCTGCATGTGCCACAACTGTGGCAGAGTACTTCCTTGGGCAGAGGTGAATACCTAAAGACCATTTCCTTAACATAGGCAGGTACCTGAGCACAGGAAACCCCTAAGACGCTGGAAATACAGGATGCCTTCTCTGCCAGGCACTAGACAAAGTGTTTTGTGTAGTCCACCTCAATCCATCCCAGACCTATAGATATAGGTCTGAAGGAAAACTGATCATTCACACTTCATAGCTGTAAGGCTAACTGAAGGCAAGTTACCTGAATCCATGACCTTCAGCGCTAGGCTTCCTCACGCTGGGCTACAAGAAATCTTGACCGTGGAGAAGGGTCGTACACCTCCAGAACAAGATGCTCTCTCTCTTCCTGTGCCATCTCACTGGGTTCAAGACCCTGACTCGCTTCGCTCACAGGAGACCAGTGAAGACTGAGGGCAGCCTTTTCTCCCTCTAGCTAACAGCCCTCCCTGTGGAGACCCGTGTATTAGGCATGGCTGCTCACATTGGCTGCCTGCCAGAAAGGCCCCAAAGTTCACCTCTGAGGAAAGATGACTTTAAATTGGAAAAGAATGTTTGAATGTCATTTTCGTCTTCACATTCCCCAGGAGGCTTTAACAAACCAGAGGTAGAAGGGAAATTCTCTCCTTAAACACTACCAGTGGGGGAAAAGATTTGTAATTGACCATTAAAGGAATGTTGTTAGCACATGCTATGTAAACAGAAAATCTGATTCTAGGAGGCAGCAGAGTAGACTGGACCCCACGTTTGCCTACTGTACTCAGCTCAGTGTCACTATGCCATGTTCACTGTAAAATAGCTGTAATAAAAGCATTTGTACTCACTCCACACAGTTACCGAGGGGCTCAAATGGAACCAGACACTGCAGGAAAGCTCAAATCACTAACCTATGCAGACATCATGACCGCAACTCCTTTTACACAAGACAATGAGCAACCCTGGGAAAGGCTTTGCTAAAAAGTCACAGAGAGGCAGTTCTCATACTGTGAGCATGCAGTTGTCATTTCTGGGTGAGCGTCAGAATGGGTGACATTAAACCTGCTGAGACTTCTATCTGTGCCACCAATCGCAACAACATAAAACTGGCCCCTTCGCTAAGTCACATGCTGAACAGTTCTTCGGTTGTTTTTTTTTTTTTTTTCTTATTTTTAATTTGTTCTCTTCTTGTGGTTTTGAGAATTAAACCCAGGGCCTCATACATGTTAGACAAGCATTATAACACAGAGCTATGATCCTAGGACTAATAAATATTTCTGAATATCATCCATGAGCCAGTTACCGAGTTAAGAAGTCTACAGAGATGAGTTCTGAAAGGTTCTACCCTTCAGCAAGGTGGGTGCACACAGGATGGGGGATCCATATATATGAGGAGAGCTAGAGGAGCTACCAAGACTACTAAATCTCAATTGTGCCCTTCTCTATCTTCACACAGCTTACCACCTCCTTGCCCTACCTTGAACCTACCCTATCAGTCCTCAACAAGTTCTCTGGAACTAGCAGTGGTAGATTCTGGGAAGACATCCATATCCAGTCCAGTATATCTTCCAATGGTGTAATATAGAAATGCCCAGAAATCATCAGGAGCCTGCTATGCTTTTATTCTCATTTAAAGATGTTAATTTGTAACTGCATGTAAACAAACAGATGCAGTTAATTCTCAGGCCCACAAACCTTATCCCATTCCACAGGCTGTCATATTCACCCTGGGGTGATGCTTTGTTAAGACCCCAGGGTCAGCAGCAGAAAAGAATGAACCTGTACCTCCATCCCAGATCCAGTTACAAAGTATCCCTTTTTTTTTTCCTTGCTGTGGCAGGCCGTCTGACAGAATCAACAGAAGTAAGCAAGGGCTTATTTGGCCTCATCTTTTTTTTTTTTTTTTTAAATATATTTTATTTTATTTATTTATTATTTTCTTTATTTACATTTCAAATGCTATCCTGAAAGTTCCCTATACCCCACCCCCGCCCCTGCTCCCCTACCCACCCACTCCCACTACTTGGCCCTGGCCTTCCCCTGTGCTGGGTCATATAAAGTTTACAAGACCAAGGGGCCTGGCCTCATCTTTTATCGAGTTTTAATCCTTCACAGTAGGGATAAATGGCAACATCTGCAATAGCTAGATCTACAGGGGCCTTGAGGTGTGATGGGTTGCATCTGACCTAACCAGATGGTAGGGAACACTCTAAGAGTAACTGAGCTGACCTAGAATTCTAAAGCTCTATCTCTATGGCCTCATGTCCAAAGGGTTCATAATCTCCTAAACCAGTGCCACCACATGGGGACAAGTGTTCAAACACATGGGAGCCTATGGGGGAGCCATTTTTATATTCAAACAATAACAAACAGCGTATGTATTGTCACAATTACTTCTCTCTCTAGCTGCCAAAGGGTTTCATGGGAACTAACAGGAAATATTGACACATGCAGTAAGAACTTGAGCTGATGAGAAAGCAGAACCCTGGAGCAAACACAGAAGACTGGGGGTGAAGATAGATATAAGGTACCGAGTGGAGGGCTAGAATGAACTCCCACATAGGCATAGTCAAAGAGAACTGTAGTTATGATACAAAAGGTCGGACAGAGAAGATGAAAGAATACACTACTCATTTGGCTTTGGAAAACAGAAACCTGAGAGCAAAATAATCACTAAAACAACTTAGCAATGATCTCTGGTGCTGTCTGGGATGACGGGGGACAGTCAGAAACTCAACTTGCTGCTTCACTAGGACATTCATTCAAGGTCTATCAAGGACCAGGAAAGCCATAAGAAATCAGCATCTTTAGAGATTCTTTCTTGGAAATAAGCTTTTTCTGATGGGGCAAGTTTCTTTAAAAAAAAAAAATCTATGTGGAGGAAAAATTAGATAAATCATCCTTGAAATTTCTCCATTCTCATTTGGTAAGAAATAAATCATCCACCTCGATGATAAAAGGATTATGAGTTGGACTCTCATTTCCTCGACCCTGGGAAGAACTATAATTACAATGACCATATTTTCTGAGCCAAACATTAGAACCGCAGGCTTGACAAGTACACGTGTACTTGTAAAGACAATAGGACAGGTTATCTGAAATGGAAAATGACCTACAGGAGCTAACTCGACCGGGAGCAAGGATGACACGGAAACAAATTGGTTTTTAGGCATTTTTCATGATGTCATTGGGGTAGCAGTTCTTTGTCAAGGTCTGAATGGTAAAATTGCGGCTGACACTATTTCTTCACACTCCCATCCAGGATGTGCAGCGGGCACAGATTTTTAAAGAAATTAATTCAATTGAGTCAAACTACCCACTTCTCTCATCTTAGTCAAGATGAGCAAAAACAAAAGAATATATACTGTCTAAATTAGCATTTAAATATGACCATAAAAACCTGTCAGCATATTGTACACAAAATTGCTTTTTCCTCCATATTTGGTCCATTGAATGTTTCGTCTATCCTACTTTAAGCAAACTGAATACAGAATATTAAATGTACATTATGGGACAATTATGTGCACTGTTAGATGGCATTTCACTGCCGCGTCCTTTTAGGTGAGTACAGCCCCAGTTATTTAAGAACTAATAGGTTATTAGCTAATAGAGTAAGGGGCAAGCTGACAAATGAGGAACTCAGGATCCACACATCAACTAAAGCAATAAGCACATAGATGATGGGCTAGAGAAGTGGAGATGTCAACTGATGTGAAACTGATTGAAATATCCAGTAAGACCTGAGATGAACTGCTGCTGGAAACCCTAAGCACTGAGTTCTTGCATACCAGGAATATGCTTTTTGAAAAATGAATCGGTGGAAAACTGACTTTGCAAGGCCCTGCCGGCTGCAGAGGTATACAGAATGAGTGAAAAGTGTATGTCTGTTACTCAAATGATCAGTGTTATACATACTTTAAAGAGAGAGGGAGGGAGGAGAAAGAGAGAGGGTGGGGGAGGGAGAAGAAGTGGGGGTGAGAGAGGGAGTGGGGGTGAGAGAGGGAGTGGGGGAGGGGAAGGAGGCAGGGAGACTGACCAAGGGCTGGGGAGTTGGCTCATCGAGTCAGATGCATGAGGAACTGAGTTTGCTCCACAGGACCAATGTAAAAACCAGACACAGTGGCATTCACTTGCCAGTGCTAATGAGGCAGAAACAGGTTGGTCTCTGGGACTTGATGACCAACCAGCCAGCCCAGCCTGGTCTAATTGGTGATATGAAGGCAACGAGAGACAACACTGGGGGTACAGCTACTACAGGGTACTTGAAGTTGTCTTCTGACTTCTGCATACACATAAACGCACACACACATACACACACACACGCACACACACACACACACACACACACACACACACACACACACACGGCAAAGAAACTGACAAAAACTAAGAATAGACTCCATTCACAAAGATGTTCTTGGACTGTATTCGTTGAGCAAAGCTGCTGTAAGAAAACATCAGGTTAAGCATCTTAAGTGGCAGATGTTTGTGTCACACATTTCTGGAGTCTAGCATTTCGTAACCCAAATGTCAGAGTAGAGTTGAGCACTCCTGAGGCCCCTTCCCTTGGTTGGATGATAGCATTGCTTTCCCTGTGACCTCACACCACCTCTGTCTTGAATATTCTTACTGTCTGTCCCTGCAAATGTCCTTTTCTTCTGAAATGGCCTGTCAGATTTGATTAGGAAACACACAGATGACTGAATATTAATTTAATCCTCCCTTATGCAGAACCTGCTTCCAGATACAGTCACATTCTGAGTTGCTTGCGGTTAGGGATTTAGCACACGCATTTCGGAAGGACACACAATTCATCTCACAGGATGGGGTAAAAAAATCAGGCCTTATAGAATTATAGGAAATGGCTAACAACTTCAGGAAGACTAGGAACCTATAACGACAGGCAGCAAAATAAGAAGCCGGAAAGGTCAGTGAAAGAGGCAGTGTCCCAGGATTGGAAGGTGTCATGATAGAAATGGTAAAGAGTCATCAAAACAGAAAGGGGAGAAGGTCCATCCATTAAAGATGGCCTCCACCTCATTGCAGCAAGGAGGAGCCACTATCAGTCCTTGAATGGGAGACTGACTTTATGGCTCTCTTCTCTAACCCTTGGTGCTCAAAAACAGCACAAAGCCAAGATGCTTAGGTTCATAAAAGGTAACTGAGCACTAAGTTGCACAGAAGATGAACTTGTCTGGGACGCTGAAGGTTTATTTTCTAGTAGGACTTTATTTACATTTTAAAATGAAGTGCCTGTTTTGCATATGAGGAGTTGCAGGGAACTTGAATATGCACATCTGCTGCTCTTCCTACACAGTCTAGCTGAAATATCAATACAAATGCATGGGAGGCAAGAGGGGAGAGATACCCATGAATCTGTGAGATGCGTTTTATGTGTATGGGTTAATGAGGTGTCTCTCACTCCACAGATGGAAGGAGCCATACAGTGGAAGAACCAGAAATGAGTGTAGTGTGAGATGTCAGCTGGAGGCTAGGGATGCTCTGTCAGTTAACCCCTAATCCTTCCAGAATTGGGTTTATGAGGGCACACTGACCCTGCTATATTGTCCACTCCACAATTTCATAAGTCCTCATGGTCTTTAATATTTCTTATATAGTTGCCCAGAAAATGGTTTTCCGAATATGCTCTGTAGTAGTTTTCATTGACTTTATTCACCACGCCGAATGTGTTGTTTAGTATGAAGATCTGTCCCAGGAGACCATGAAGCATAATCTCTTCCCAATAAAAGGAATTGATCTTCTCCCAGGTGGTCCAAAGATTTCAATATTTCATTTTATCTCAAGTGAAAGGTTAAATGAACACATGTTTAGGGATGGGAGGAGGCAGGAGAGGAACCCTGGTGACCTTCTTGCCAACCCTTCTAGATTCCCAATTCATTTCGATGATTGGCAGTGGCATCTATCAACTCCCTCAAGAAGATAATCAAGTGGTCTGCTGATGGACAGTCAAGATTATCAGGCTTCTCAGAGCAGGGAAAAGGCAGGGTCCTCCTGGTAGAGCCTTAGCATGTCTCAAATAGAGCATTCTAGGGTTGTTTGTAAGGTTAGAAGCCTGGGGTGGTAGACATTAAGGCAGGTCTTTAAAGCAGAGAATTGGATGATGTATACACATCATGAAGAGTTCACAATGTGTAGATTCCTATGCAAAGCTGTGGTCTGGAAGTGAGTCCTCACGGCAAGGTTTTATTGTCAATAAGTAAGCTATTTAGTTGGTTCACAGGCTTATCTTGCAGGTACAGATAGTTCCTAGAGGAAGAAGTGATGTTAATGTATTGTTTAACACCACGACAAGAAATTACAGTGGTTTCTGTTCTTATTGGTACCTTAGGGAAGATCTAAAAACTTCTCTAAGGCATCTCTTTAGCCAGGATTGTTGGTAAAATTCGATAAGACTAATTAGGTAAGTCTCATTGATTTAAAATAATACTTAGTTATACATGGAAAAAATCTCTTTATTTCATCTTATATGATTTGCCAAGAGAGTATACAAATAATTACAACCAAAGTATATATACTCTGAATATCATAAAAGACTTTTAAATCAGTCTTTTGTGACTCACTTGATTAGTAGGTGAAGTACACTTTCAAGTAAGATGAATAATTTGCTTATTATGTCGTTTTATTTCTATTCATATAAGATATATTTGTTTTATGATGAGGGGGGCTAGGCCAGAGGAGGTAATTATTTACATTCATACACACACACACACACACACACACACACACACACAAAATGCTTTTTTCAATAAATTCTCTAGCATGCAAGTCTGAAATTCGATGATTTAGAAAATTGTATCTACTAAGAAATCTGAAAAGTGACCACACAAATAGATGGACTCTTTTGCATTTGGAATTAGCTGTAGTATTATTATAAAATTTTGAAGAACTAAAAATCCCCCTTAGAAAGCTTTCCTGACACTATTAGACATTGTACACATCCCATGAAACTTTCAGAGAAGGTGAAATGGTACTATCCCAAATCTAGATGAGGCACTGCTTGAAGCTTAAATTTCCAAATGTCTGTTTTTAGTTATACATTATGATTCAACTCTGGCTTCTGTTTTCATTTTTTATTTATTTTTTTAACTTTTGCTCACTTAGGTCTAGCTACTTAATCAATAGCTACACTACTAATTCAACATTATCATCATCTGAATTACCTAGCACCCCAAGTTAATAAAACTATCTTTCCTAATTACTGTCTTTGTCAAAATCATTATAAATTAATATTTTAAATTCAGACAGTAACTATTTTTAAATACATATCAAATGATTATATTTCTTCCAGGTGGTGCTTGGTTTGCATCTGGCAAACGAATAGGGAACCATCTGTTTTGTTTTTTTGGTTTTTTTTTGTGTTTTTTTTTTTTAATAACTCACTTTCTTCTCACCTGCAACCCTTGCTAACCACCATCTGTTGACTTCATAGATGTACCTACAGGACCTCACGCTGCTGGTATATGCATCACACCTGTGAAATTCTTACTGTTTAGGGACAATGGATGAAGTTTTTCCCATCGGTAGGGAGTCCTAAAGTCTAATTCCAGTCCTCTGTTTGGTGAGCAAACTCGTTCCATATAATCTAGCTTACTTACAACTTTCTCTGGAAGTTGGTCCTATCAGTCAGATGGCATGGTCTGACCTTGTGGTGTTCTTAGATGACAAGAGGAAACTGCTCTTAGAGTTTATCTCTTTTCTTCTCCCACTTTTGCATATACATATACATACACCCATATATATATGAAGGTAGCCTGCAGAGATGGTAAGAGGGCATCAGATCCCCTAAAGTTGGAGTTACAAGTGGTTTTAAGTCGCCTGATATGGGTGCTGGAAAATGAATTCAGAGCCACTGGAAGTGCAGTTCATGCTCTAATCACTGAATCATCTCCCCAGCCCCTGTTCTTTGGGTTTAGTTACTGTTTCTTTTGTGGTCAGCTGTAGGAATTCCTTACCTGGTGTTGATATTAATTCCCCTGCAAGTGCATGTTTTACAAGTGTCTTCCATGACGATTCTCCTTTCATTTTTTATTTTGATGAAGTTCAATTTTTTTTCTTTTGTTTTCTGTACTTTTGGTATCCTATCTTAGAAACCACTGCCAAATTCAATGCCATAAAATGTTTAGCATGTTTTCTTCTAAGACTCTATTTATTATCTGGGGGCTCTTAAATGAAGGGTTTGTCTCCATTTTCAAATAACTTTTATGTATAGCATGTGGTAAAAGTCAGACTTCATTCTTGCACATCTTGGGCAGGGATGCCGGGCTGCTGTGAGTTCATGTGTACCAGGGCCCTGTTGCATCCAAAAGGCACTGTTTCTCCCAGTCCTTCCCAACCTCTGACTCTTACACTATGAGCCCCTGTTTCATGATCTTCCTGAGCCTTGGGAAGAGAGAGTCAGATTGATGTCACCATTGAGGCTTAGCGTTCCATAGTCTCCTATTCCTCATACTCCAAGTCTCTGTGTTAATCACCATCTACTGCATAAGGTTTTCTAATGAGCGTGGTCACCACACGGATCTATGGGTATGAGGCTAAATACTTAGAAATCACTTTGATTCTATGTCCATTTAGCAAAATAACAATATTGCACTCTCCTCCCTAGGGCATAAAACCTCCCCCGGCCACAGGTTTATAATACCAGGAGTGTGTTCTCTCCTGTGGAGCAATCTTAAATCCAATCAGAAAGCTATTGATTACCGCCATAAGATTCATGATGCTATTGCACCAATGGGCATATCTTGTCAGGGCAGCCATTATTGTAGGTCATGGTGTTGACAGTTAGGTAAGAGTGTTGATGACTTTTCAGCCTGCATAAATTAAACCAAAATTTGCTATTTGACATTGGCAGAGACTTTGACTTTGATAAAGGTTGGTCTGCCATCAGGCCAGGCACCTGCCACTCTCTACCCAGGGGATGGTGTTCAGCATCTTTGGGTCCTGATCTTAGCTCTCCCATTTTTTATAACTCAAAGTCTATTATCTTGTGCTGTTTTTCATACATGTGGCTTTCATTAATAGCTGAGAGTCAATGTCATCTGTGATGAATCTAAAAACAAAAACAAAAAAAAATCCAGAGTCTTTCTTAGAAAAATCTGAGTAAGATTTCTCTATATCCATGAGCAAAAATGCCCCCAAATTCCCATCTTTCTGATCTATGGAAGAAAAAAGGACTCTTGACTGAGCAATGTGTTCTCTTCAAATAACTGTAAATCCTACGCAGTCTTTGTCAGCCGTCACTGCAGCTCCTTTCCTTATAACGCATTTCTTCTCCAGTAAATTTAATATCTCTGTATCCTTCAGTGTCCCTCCACATATAAGCATGTGCCCTTTACATATGCCTCCTTTCAAGAATGTTCCCTCTATAGATATCCCCTCCTCAGTAGTTGTCTGTCCTATCCATGACTCCAGTCTTTGTGTTGACCTAGGAGTCTGATCCAAGTTGGCTCAGACTTGGAGACTTGTATGGTCCTATGAATGGACTAACAAATCCATTTGCTGTCATTAAAATGAAATAACTGAAGCTGAGTGCTTTCAAATGAAAATATGTTAATTAACTCATAGTTCTGGAGGTTCATGAGTGTGGCCCTGGCATCAGCTTGATTCTGGAGAGCACGTTTTGCCATAATGGCAATACAAGTGTGTGATGGTTTATATACGCCTGGCCCAGGGAGTGGCACTATTAGGAGATGTGGCCTTGTTGGAGTAGGTGTATCATTGTGGGTGTGGTCTTTAAGACCCTCATGCTAGCTGCCTGGAAGCCAGTATTCTGCTAGCAGCCTTCAGAAGAAGATGGCAGAACTCTCAGCTCCTTCGGCACCATGCCATGCTCCTGCCTTGATGATAATGGATTAAACCTCTGAACCTGTAAGCCAGCACCAGTTAAGTCTTGTCCTTATTAGAGTTGCATTGGTCATGGTGTCTAATCACAGCAGTAAAACCCTAACTAAGACAAAGTGTGAGAGGATGTATAAAGGAAAGAAACCACCATGAGCAGGAAGCTAGAACAAAGCTCATGACTATAAGAAACACAATAATCCTACTCAACATCATGCCCCAAAAGGTCCAATAACCTGCAACTAGAGAGATGGATCAGGAGCACCAGCCGTTCTTCCAGAGGACCTGGGTTCAATTCCCAGGACTCACGTGATGGACCACAATTGTTTGTAACTCTAGTCTCAGGAGATCCGGTGCCCTCTTCTTCCTTCTGGGGGCACCAGCCACACACATAGTGTACACATGCAAGCAAAGCAACCATATACTTAAAATAAATTATTAATTAAAAAAAGAAAAATCCAATGATCTCCCACAAGCCCCTTCTCAAGGTCCCACCACTTCTTAACATTGTCACACTGAGAACCTAGCTTTTATCACCTAAGCCTTGAGGGACCAGCCAGACACATGTTAACAGAGCACAAGTGTTTCATGACAACTGTTTCACATTTAATAATGTTTAATGCTGAAACTGCACTCATTTTCTCCTCCCCTGGGGATGCATCCCATTCATTGATTCCCAACTAATATACAGTTTACTGTCTTTAATATCAAGAGAAACACCTAGACCACTAGTCTATTACTTCATAAAGCATTTTAAACAATAGTCCTACATGTAACCTGAAAAATAATTTATCTATCGTGAACTATCACTATTTCTAGAAAAGATTAATTCATAGCTGAACAGATTAAACTTCTCTTTATTTATCTAACAACCTTATTTATTTATCTAACAACCTTTATTAATAAGATGTTGAGACTCTCTAAAACACAAGGATAATGTTTTTCATATTTTATTTTGGCAGAAATATTTTCAAAGATTTATTTATAACTTTTTATTTATGTGCATGTATGTGTGTGTGCCTATGTGAATTTATTTATGCTACTATGTATAAGATATAAGTACCTGTAGAGGCCAGAGGGTGTTGGGTTCCCTGGAACCAGTTATAATCAGTTATAAGCTGCCTGATGTGGATGCTGGGAGCCAAATTGGGATCCTCCACTTAAATAATATACACTCCTACCTCATGTGCCATCTCTCCATCCCTGCATAAATATATTTCATGAGTTCCTGTAAGCAGTCCCATGATAGCAGGTAGAAGACACAATCAGCTTCCTCAGCACTTACAACATCCTGCACCCAGGAGCCTCCATCTTCAAACATGTTTAATGATTGAAGTTTGTACATGACTGAGAAGTAAGCTAAAGGTGTCAGAGGTTGCTATATCCCACCTCTGACAATGATCTTCAACTAATGAATGAGAGGCAGATAACCACTCAAATTCCTGAGTTGGAACAACTTTAAGTCAAATGTTACATAGTTTCTCAAAGTCCCAGGAACCATGTTCCTGGATGGATTTCTGTCTCTCCTTCCATACCTTTCTCTACTCCCACCAATGTCTCCTATCACCCCCAACCCCCTCAGAATAGAGCTCTCTATATCCTGATTCCCATCTTGGAATTTTCTTCTAGGAAAAATAAGATAAAATAGCCCATCCCCATTACTTCAGCCTTTTGATCATACCTACATGGTAAGAACCAGAAACACTCAAGGAAAGGAACCATCAAAAGGTAGGTGTTGGAATAGGGAGTTATAGGGTAAATAGATGGATGGGAATGTGACACACCGTGGGGTCAAAGTGAGACCACTGATGCTGAATAACCCCCAAATGTGGGAGCAGCGAGAATAGAGGATGAATTCTCTCCTGTCCCAGAAGTACTGGTACGCAGTTCAACCTCCTAGAACACAAGCCTGCAGCCATAACTGCTGAAGAAAGCAAAGTCACTGAAGGAAACCCCCAAACGATCATCCTTTTCAAAAATGATGGAAGTCCGGAAGTCTTTTGCATAAAGAACGATAATAAACAAACAAGCAAACAAAAAAAGTTCATTCTAAATCCTAAAGAGCAGGAAAATCAATGAGTCTCTGACTCAGAACACAGACCATGCAGACAGAATTTCATTGTCACAACAACTGAGAGGGACCCCCTTCGCCTGCATATCAGACAACATGGAGAGCCCCACAAAAATCCTGTAGACGAAGGCAGAGTCTGTCCACTTCTGGGGTGCCATGACAACGGGGTGCCTCTTGCATGGTTGAAATCTCCCAGCAAGGTCACTGAGACACAATTAGAATGCACAGGCTCCACAGTCACCCCACATCCACGCCCCCGGCTAATTGAACTCACCCAGATGTTTTCTTTTCTCTCACTGAAATGATGACATTATTGGAGGTTAATAGTTAAAGGTTTATCTAAATTAGGTATCCATAAAGTTCTTAATTTAGCCACTGAGTGCCTAATAGAGATTAAATTGGACCTGGAGATACTATATTTCAATCTTGCGGGAATGACTTTGCACAAAGCTGAGGACCGGCTCACTGAGAAGTCTCCTCCCTTCACATAATATAAAACCTTTAGTTCCTAATAATAAGGCCTGATCCCCTTACGTCTGAGAGTTACATAAAGTATTACGTGGGCATTGTTAGGCTTTTCCTGTGGGATTTCTCTGTGTATGGGGCTCTGGTTTCTTTTTTAAGAATTCTTCACATGAGAAACTCCTTGATGTGCTAGTGTAGGGGACCACGGAGGTTCAACAAGAACCAATAGAGGTCATCGGGGAAGTCTGGGGAAGAGAAGGGGAGCCAGGAAGGATCAATGAGTAAGAGACAGTTTAAGGAATTTCTCACTTTAGGAAGAAATGGGCCCTGCATGAACACAGTAGAGGAGGGAACCTGAATACTATAGACAGATTGTTAGTGTCTGAAGGGGGACCTGAACTGCAAGAATGAAAAATCAAAAGTTAAAGAACAGTGAACAAAGGAAATAATGAATTTACGCATGATGTTAGAATGGTCACTACCATTGCTGATGATTGTGTGCATGTGAATGTGTGTGTGCACGTGCTGGTGTGCAGATATCTGCGTGTACGAGTGTGCATGTGTGGGTGGGTGTGCATTGTGCATGTGCTTGTGTGTGCAGGTGTGCGAATGTATGTGTACATATGTTTATGTGTGCATATGTGTATGTGTGTGTGCAGCTAATTACCCCTGACATAAAGTATATGGAGAAGTGACATAAAGCCACTTCAGGTGAAATACAATTTATCTTATCCAGAAAACAAGGGAAGTCTCAGGGTCATAAATAGTTTATATATATAACTAGGTAGGTGTTGGAATAGGGAGTTATAGGTTAAATAGATGGACGGGAATGTGACACACTGTGGGGTCAAAGTGAGACCACTGATGCTGAATATATATATATATATATATATATATATATATATATATATATATATATATACCCTTGAAAACTGGTTATGGATGTGCATATGCTCTAATTTGGATCAGAAGCCTGTTTCTCGTGGGGATGAATTCTCCAGCGTATGTTAAGAGACTAGACTCTGTGTAGGCTATGTAAAATGGACATAAGGACAGTCTTACTTATGGCAAAGAATCTAGGCACAGCTGCCTGAAATACCAGTAAGGGACTAGGGCTAAAGGAGGCTAAGGCTGTTGGTAAAATGAGAGAGGAACTTCTAAGTGGTTGGAAGTAGGGGAGCTGGCAAATCCCCACATCAATCTCCTGGAATCCATTTCCATGGATTATGAGCCCATCTTTCTCTTAGTACTCTGCAAATATTCTTCCTTATGAGTGATTTACCTATTCTTCTCCTGAGCCCAGAGAAGTGAACCAAGATATCTCATGCAATTTATTTGTGAAATGGGCACACCACCTTCCTTTTCCTATTTGTTTTTGTATTGTTTTTCTGTCTGGTCTCTTTTTGCTTTTTAAATGAAGCATGAAACTTCCCCATGAGGCTAATAATGGTGCATGCTGGGCCCAGTGTGGCATAAAGTTCACCTGGATAGGAAGTCCAACTAATAAGAACAAATAGATCCTGTACTCTGTCTTGTCATATTTTAGTCCATTTGGCAGATTCAATTATTTTCTCCTAATTTTCAGAGCTCCCAGGATGGTATGTATGTTCTTTACATAGGAAAGTGAGCTTTAAAAGTCCAGTAGTCAGCTGAGTCGCATGGTTCAGTTTCTACTATCAGGCTTCCACCCTTATGCAAATTAATAAGAATAATAATAAATAACATTAATTAGGGCTTATAACTGGGTAATCAGATGCCTGAAGTCTCATACATAAAATTAATATATCTTTCTGATTTTCAGTTTGAAGAAAGTCATTTAGTGTTGAGCCAGTTTGATATGTGGAGCCACATTTCAAGAAAATAGGGTATGCTGCGTAGATGCAGCATGTGACAGCCGTTCCATTCTTCTCTATAATACTGGTGTTCCTGAGAGCTGAGATATTCTCTGACATCATGCTTATACACTACTCGGGGCCCACAGTTCATTGATACTAACCATCAAAAGACTCTGATGAACACAAGGTAGTGAACTCAAATTCTTTGTACCGAGAGACGTCCAACCAGTGGCAAATACCATATTTCTTTGACCTATCTTTGTTACAGTTTGAATCTGAAATATCTCTCACCAGCTTGTGTTGTCCGTTCTGTTTCCATCTTGACACATTGATTTGAAGGCTGTGGAGTCTTCAAGACATGGAGGCTTATGACAGAAGTAGGTCTTTTAAAGTAAGTCACTAGGGCTGAATCTTTGAAATAGATCACTAGGGAAGAGTCTTTGCCCCTGGTTATGTTCTGCTTCCTCTACTTCCTGGACTGTGCCATGTGACCAACCATTGCAACATAACTCCCACTGCCATGAATCTCGTTTGCTGCCCTGCTTTGCCACGAGGATGTCCTGAAATTTCTCTGAAACATGAGCCAAAATAAGCCTCTTATACATTTAATTGATTCTACCAGATATTTTACTTACAACAACATAGATGTTAAGTCTTAAATATTCATGTGAGTATTTTATTTCATGTTATTTCCACATCGTTTGTTTTTTCTTTTTCTTTTTTTCTTCTTTCTTTATTTTTCCCCTTTGGTTTTTCGAGAAAGGGTTTCTCTGTATAGCCCTGGCTGTCCTGGAACTCACTCTGTAGAACAGGCTGGCCTTGAACTCAGAAATCCACCTGCCTCCCGAGTGCTGGGATTAAAGGCGTGCTCCACCACGCCTGGCTCACCACATTAAGTTTCTCATTAAAGTAAGGTTTGAAGTTCGGCAATGGACAAAATACTTTGAATATCATTTCCAAATGTTCTGACTGAGTTTACCTTCCAGGAAGGTAAAGATGCTTCACCCTGCCCTGTCATGGGCTGCAGACTCATCGCTTGGTCTCCATATGGATCTCCGTATGGATCATAAGTATATGCACTTATAGAGAATCTTTATTCTTCTATCTAAACTTTCTCAGTCCTTGGGAACATACCTTCATTTTATTTACATGTTCTTCTTTCTTTAGATCTCATAAGCTCTGCCATTTAAATTACACATACTCAAACATGTACACTTTATTCAAAGTCAATAGTATCTTTAGATATTGAGGCCACTCAGAGGATTGGTGTTTAAGTTTTACAGTTCTTTATATACTCTAGATATTAGTCCCCCCAACCCCCACATTTGATGAGTAGCTGCCAACAATTTTCTCCAAGCTATCTCTTCACTCAGGTGGTTGTTTCTTTTACCATACAGGAGCTATTTAATCTCAGGTAACCCAGTCTATCAGTTCAGTTCTTGAGGTTATTTCCTGTGCTCGTCAAGAGTTCTTTTCTGAAAGTTTCTCCCGAAGCCCATATCTTGAAGTATTTCCTGTGTTTTCTTCTAGCAGTTTCAATGTTTTATAAATAAAAGTTTTTCATCTATTTTAAGTTGACTTTTATTTAGAGTGAAAGATAAGGATCTAATTTCATTCAATTATAAATACAGATGCCTAGTTGTTTTAGCATCATTGCTTGAAAGGTTGTCTTTTTTTTTTCTCTGTGTCAGTCTTTGACAACTTGATCACAAAGTGGGATAATAATTGTGTGGATTTATTTCTGAGTCTTCTACTCTAGCCTGTTCTTTAGTGTGTCCATTTTGGTACCAGTACCATGCTGTTCTTGTCACTATGGTCTATGGTATAATTTAAGGTCAGATATTGAGATATCGCCTTTTTAATTTTCTGCTTATTTGCTTTGACTAGTCACATATTCACTAGTTTCCAAATGAAATTTGGGATTATCATTTCTATGTCTATGATGAATGTCATTGAAATTTTAGTGGGAACGATGTTAAATTTGTAACTATTTTTAGTAATGTAGCCATTTTCATAATACTAATTTTGCTAATTCATGAGCTTGGGAGGTCTTTCCATCTTCTAGTCTTCAAATTTCTTTTTTTGAGAACTTACATTTTTCGTTGTGTAAGTCTTTTATCTGCTCTGTTAGGTTTGTTTCTAACTATTTCATTGTTTTTAAAGCTATTTCAAATGACATATTTTTCCCTGACTTATTTCCTAACAAGTTTGTTATTGGTATACACAAAACCTACTGAGTTTTGCATATTGACTTTGTATCCTGCTGCCTTCCTTTAAAACTCAGATCTAAGAGTTTTCTGGTAAGGTCTTTAGGTCCCTTACATAAAAGGTTATATCATCTGCAAACAGAGGTAACTTGTCTTCTCCCTTTCCTGTTCATAGACCTTTATCGTTCTCATGTCTTATTGCTTTAGCCAAGATTTCAAGCACTATATTCAATAAAAATTAAGAGAGCAGACACCCTTGTTTCATTGCAGATTTTAGAAGAGACACTTTCTAGTTTCTCCTCAGTTGGTGTAATGTTAGTTGTACATTTCTTGGATGTATCCTTTACTATATGAGGTACATTCCTCATAGCCATAATTTCTTTGAGAGAGCAATATATACTTTTAACAAAGACAGATTCGTCATATTTCTTTTACTGCTTTTACTGTTTTGGTTCTCAGAGAGCATAGATGCTATAACATACAACATAATTTTCATTTTAAATGTATGTCTTCTATCCACATGAACTTGGTTTTTAATTTATAAGAGATAAAAGTATGAACAACAATATGAACTAACCAGTACCCCCAGAGCTCGTGTCTCTAGCTGCATATGTAGCAGAAGATGGCCTAGTCAGCCATCGTTGGGAAGAGAGGTCCCCTGGTCCTGCAAACTTTATATGACCCATACAGGGGAACGCCAGGGCCAAGAAGTGGGAGTGAGTGGGCAGGGGAGCAGGGTGGGGGGAGGGTATAGGGGNNATTCAGGATAGCATTTGAAATGTAAATGAAGAAAATATCTAATAAAATAATTAAAAAAGAGGTAAAAGTACAATTTCATTTTTTCATATTGATTACTAGTCTTGCAGAATTTAATAGTTGATAGTTTTCCTCAGAATCATAATGCATTTTCATCTGTTTATATTTACAACTTGTTTACCTACTTATTCTCATTTGGTTGCTTGTTTGTTTATTTGGTTTTTGACACAGAGTTCCTCTGTGTAGTAGCCCTGGCTATGTTGGAACTCACTGTGTAGACCAGGCTGACCTCAAACTCACAGAGATCTGGTTGCCTCTGCCTCTGCCTCTGCCTCTGCCTCTGCCTCTGCCTCTGCCTCTGCCTCTGCCTCTGCCTCTGCCTCTGCCTCTGCCTCTGCCTCTGNCCTCTGCCTCTGCCTCTGCCTCTGCCTCTGCCTCTGCCTCTGCCTCTGCCTCTGCCTCTGCCTCTGCCTCTGCCTCCACAGTGCTGGGAATACAGGTGTGTAACCCACATCTGGCCTGTTCATTCTTTTATCTACTGTTTTTGTCTTTTAATGTAGAAATGGATTATAAATTTGGAAGATTATACACCATATTAGAAGCACTCAGAATCTTAGCTCCTGTCTTTTTTTCCCCACAAATCCATTTTACAACTGCCATGTTTAAACCATTGTGTATACTTTGGATTTAATCTATGACCTTCCATTTCATTTCGACCCTCTCCATGTTTTCACAAACTAGTTATAAATCAGTAGGGAGCATGGGCAAGCAGCTCTACAGAGCTTCTTATATTAATGTAATGTTTTTCTCTCTACATATCTAAACTATAAGTCTTGGCTACATTGGTAGGTGTACTGTATGTCTTCCACTGGTTTACGGGAGCATCATGCCTGACTTGCACAGAAAGGAATCATGTTGGTCTGTCATTGGTTCCCTGAAGTCATTTCCAGATTTATATGAAATTCGCGTAGATGGCTAAATTGAACCATGTTGTAGATACTCACAGAACGTCCTGTGCAGATGTGGAGGATAAATTTAATTGTCTTCCACACATTTGCTCTTTTGGCTTTCAGGGAAACTGGAAGCTTCACACTGAGTGTGACTCAAGATTCTTTCGTTTTGCCAGCCAGTTAACAAAACACTCTCCTCTGAACTGATCCTCTTTGACATCTTCATAAACATTCTCATACACACTCTTGAACGCAGTTCACACTTGTGTTTCCAGTCTCTATATTATGTACATTAAATACTGCAGCGACTATGACATCCACTCCACTTTGACATTTGGAAAGAACATCAAGTTTAGTCTATATATTTACAATGCTCTACTCTTCATTAAATTGAGAATGAAAGATAATATTTGAAAATTGCATAGACTGAAACCTACTGAGACAATCAATACTTGGAATTGGTTTGGGTTTGGGTTGTTTTTGGGGGGAGGGGTTTTATGTTTTCGGGGAAATTAAGAGTTCAATTTAATTTTTACATATTGATAGTTGTGTTTCCCATAATTTAATTAACAATTAATATTTCCATCAAAATTATCATGCACTATCTTCCTGGGCATGAGCTAGTACTTTCAAGAGTATGAATGAATTAAAAACAAATTAAACATGTACATAAGAAAACAAGTGCTGAAATGCACTATGAATCTAGAACTATAGTGAATGATCTCACATATAATCCCCTCATTTTAAAAATTAGATGCCTATGTAGCTGTACTTCGATATTCTTCTTTAATTTTTTTTTATCCCTTTGGAATTATAATGACTGCCATCTTTCTTTCTCATACCTGAATGCCAAGCTTAGTTGACCCTCTCATCTTTTGAAAGCAGTTATAAAAATTACATTTTAGAGATTAAAAATACTTAAAACCCAAAGAATTTAAATTATTTTCACAGAATAATCTCAAATATTTATAGAAGCTTGAGCACTCTGTTCTAGAGCTATTATAAAACAATCCCCTCAACACCGTCTAATTTCTTTTATGCATTGCTCAAAGTAGCATCTTACAGACCTGCTGAACCAAAAGTCCCTAATTTAATCCCCCACACTAAAATGCTTTGGATAAATCTGGCATATAAAATTATAATTAAACCCTTAGCCACTGGCTGTAATTAACTAAGAAGTTTCATTCATGTTTTACAATTAAGTGATTAAACAATGAATTTTCAAATATTTCCCTAATGAAGTCATGAACTTCAAGAAACCAAGTGCTGTAATTAAATTAAGAAGAATGAAACAGAACATATGAAAATCACATAGGTTGAAATCTTCTGAGACAGCCATCTCTCCCTGGCTATAAGTCAAGTACTTTCAAAGGAGGAAAAAGAAAAACCTTTTAATAAATACATAAAAACCAACATTTTTCAAAAATCCAGGATGAATGAAGCACTGTAGTAAATAAGTTCATACATACTAAAATTTCTGTCCCCAAAAGAACATTATAGACTACACTGGCGATCTTTTTCAAAAATAACAACAAAGTATAAACAGAGACTTAGGAAATCCCAGTAAATTTTCCTAAAACCATGGTTAGCTGAGTGAAGATGGTGCATGACCCCCCAATGGCCCAAGGTTGCTGCAACATCATTTCCTTTCATGCCTTCTAGGGCCAGTGTCTAGTTTATGGCCATAACCATACTATGCCATTTAATATGAAAATCCTCTTTTGCTCCTTTGTAAAGCAGAACAAACAGAATGCCATATATTTGTGAGAGTTAAAGCAGAGACAGGATAAATGGCTCATCAGTTAAGAGCATTGTAGGGCTCTTACAGAGGATCTGAGTTCAATTGCCAGCACCCATTCCAAAAAAATCACAATGGTCTGCAATTCCAGCTCTGAGAATCCAGTACCCTCTTCCAGAGTTCACAGTCACCTACACTCCCATGTCCATGTGTGTACATATACACACATAGAGAGACACAAAAAATAAGTCTTAAAAAAAAAACTAAACTGGTCTGTGTATATAGGATCCTAAGGGCACATGAGAAAAGAACTGGGCACATCATAAATGCCCAGTAAATACTGACCATTAATTTTCTTACTACTATTGCCATCAATGGATTAGAACACTCTTTCGATAATTGAAAAAAATAGTTGCTTGCATTCCTCATAATCATCTGAGGTGGTAGTAATAGTATTTCCATTTCAAAAATAGAGCAAAAAGAAACAAAGGGACTTTCTAAGATAGTTATTCCTAAAATCAACCATCGGAGACACAGACTCCTCATTCCAAAACCTCTTGTCTTACTCTGTGAATTAGTTTAGTGATTTTTCACCTTTATCCACCATCAGTTCATTCTACTCTCCTTCTACTGTACTAAACTCCAATTCACACTAAATTCACATTTAGCACAGTCTTAGAGAAAATGGTGGATAAACCCATTAGAAGATAGAACCCTACTAGCGGGAGTGCTTCATGTGAATGATTCCGTTTTGGACTATAGTGCTTCCCTGCCCAAAACAAGGCCAATAAACCATTCTCTCATGCTATCTTTCCTCTAAAATATTGAATGATCCACCCTAGAGTTTCCTCAATTGAACCTCTTAATTCTTCTTCCTGTGAAGCAAACCCTATTTCTCACTCTTATACTCGTTCCTTTCAGCAAACTAATCAGATTTGGTACATAAGCCCCAACCTCACCCCTCTCCACCCTGCCAATCAGACAGTCACTCTTCATCCTTCTCTCAAACCCATAGTCTACACAAATGCTACTGGATGTATGTTCTTTTCTGTTATTGATAACTCTTAATTTCCTCAACTGAAGTTTAGGATCTTTATTAGAATAAACCCATTTTGTACTTGATACATTCTTGTATTAAGTGGTTCACTCATGAGTACATACACGTAACAGATGTATGGATAACGATGTAAGAGCACTTAAATCTTCTTGTCATCATGGCATTTTTTATGCTTACCTATTTATTAAAGAAATATTTTCTCCTGTGTTTTATATTTAATTCTCCAGGAAAGCATAATTCATTGCTGTCAAGCAGCTTAGTTGGGTTGTCTAACTTATCAGATTGAACTATTACATTTTCGTATTTTCCTTGTTTCTGTTTTGCTTTGTTACTTTGTTGCTGGCCACTTGGTTGACATAGCTATGCCTTTTGCCCATTTCATGTGCCTTCTATTCTTTCCTAGGTCAGACTTTCAAGTGACTTCCCTGTGTGGTTCTTCCAATTTTGCAAGAAACAAACAAAAAATTCATTTACATTTTTCTTGGTTCTGTTATTTCATGTCTGAAATGGATTATCTGACTAAGTTCTTATTAATGTTTAATTTCAGAAGTAGTGAGTGCCTTACTTTTAAGAAGATAGCTGCTGGTCTTTGCTTGTTATAAACTGTTTATTTTCAGTTGAGTGTGGGAGAGCTTGAGGTGGCTGCCATTATTTGAACCAGGAGAGAAGTTTTCAAATGAAAGCAGTTGATTTCCTAGTTCCTGTTTATTGGTTCAGTTTGAGGAATTGCAGAGATCTCTTACCCAGGCCTGTAGTGTGGGCTTAGTATCCAAAATAGGAAACATTAACACATACTAACACATAGAAAATTTAAGTTTAGACTAACTGAGACCAGCAAGTGAGTCCTCAGAATGATATTTAAGAGTCTGGGTCATAGACAAGATGTAACTTGAATAGACTTTAACAAGATATTAGAAAATAGTACTTACCCAGAAAACAGACCCTAACTCCCCTGTAATCTCTTCAAGAAAATTGAGAGGGGTGGTGAGAGATTAAAAAAAAAAAAAAAAAAAAGTCCTAGTAAACCAGATCTTATACAATTAAAACTCATTATCTTCCTAAGTGTCTATGAGACATTTAACTTCCTAGTTTCAACCTGAAAATTATTTGAGTATTTTTTAAATATTGATTAACATTAGTATGTTGAAAATTCATAGCATTTACTAATGAATACTTATTACAAAGTTGATAGATTGTCTCAGAATTTAAAAACAATATGTCATAAAAGTAAGTAAAAATGATTGACTTCACTTTCTAAGTGATTTTTGTGTGAGTAAAAAGTAATATAAACTATCTAGGAAGGGTTAAATATGGGGTTCATTTAGATGATGTGTGTAAAGGAGTTGGACAATGATACCAGCTATTACTTTGTTTTAATTTAAAAGGTCCACCCAAAATAAGAAGCATATAAAAACATTGAAATGTATGCATTAACTTTTTTTCTGAATAGTTGCCTCTTTATTGTAAAAGATTGGCTGCACAAATACTTCTTTCATTTTGATGTTGGAAAGAATATGTCAAAAGCAATGCAAGTGAAAGAAAATTTGAAAGAACAGTCAGAAATATGGCCTTCCCGGAAAACAATTTTTCCAAACAACTTAGCTTATTGGGGGAAAAATTGCTAGAATTACTCCTTTTCCCTTGAAAACAATGTAATTTATACATTTTAACTGGATAATAAAATGAAACTAGAGGCAGGAATCATTAGCCTCCCAATAACAAATTAAACTAGGCATCTACTGCACAAATGCAAAAGCTGACATCTGGTCTACCTGACTGTTGTACTTAGAAAATGATTCAGCTGTCACCACCAAGTGAGCTGAAAGCTGGCTTGCCATTGAACCTGTAAAGAACATGCAATCATAAGACACTTCTGCAGCCTGTGGGCTCTTCTCCCTCTAGGCCTGGCAAAGGCTGGTATGAGATGTGTACAAGGGTTTTATCAGGTCTTTCAATGTCTCAACTGAAGTATGAGAAAGTCTGAAAAGGTTACTTCAATTCTTGTAGTTCATAGTTCCCCAAGTACCTCATCTCTCTATTAAAACATTCTGATTTCTTGTTCTCCCACTAATTTCTATCCAACAGTAAAAAAATCCATAGGAAAATATTTACAGCTAAAATTCTCTTCACATCCACCTCAAATACTGTAGTAAACCAATAAAGACCCACAGCTAAAATGGGCTACAAATAGACATGTCTGTGGGAAACCTGAAACTCATATTGAAATTAAAATCAAAAGCCAGTATCATTCAGCACTGTATATCATATCATTCAACACTGTATATCATTCAACACTGTATATCATTCAACACTATATATCATTCAATACTGTATATCACTCAACATTATGGCACTGAAGGTGATCCACAGTATGCACAATATGTGAATTGTGACTGTAGAAAGCAATCTCTGAAGCCAGGACTTACACATTTTAAACATGGTAGCCTCCCATAATAAATATAATATGAAAATAGTAATGAATATCAATCAAAAAGTGAAGAAAATATTAGATATAGAATATTAGCTGTAATTGACACCATGAGTTTTAGAATAATGAGTGACTAACTCATGGTCATTTCACTAATAAATAGCCAAGTTAAGTTTGAATCTCCGTCTACCTTTCCAAAATTAGTTGTGCTTAGTTTTTAAGTAGTATAAACCAAATTTATGTGTAAGCATGCAGTGTGGCTACAAGAACTAAAACCTGATGAACTGCCACATCTCACTGAAAACATGCTGATGGTATATATCAATAGTCCAGAACTTATATTCTACTGGAGTTCTAGTTTACCACTCTAACACCAAAACACTTTGCCCAATTCAAAGAAGGACAGATGAGGATGGGACAAGAGTCGAAAGGAGGGCCTGGGGAAATCTCAGTTCTCATGAGTCATAAGGAGTGCATGAAAGACTGGATTGTAAACGGCTAAGAAATCACATCTCTGATCAAAATTCTTGTATTCAGCCAACAGAAAGTGTGTTCATAAATTAACAGGGTGGTTTCAGTTTATTAAATTACAACACACATCTTTGACACATTTTAACCTTTTGTTTGTTTGTTCATTTGTTTGTTTAGCAATTTCTCCATGCTCCATGTCAAATTTTACTCATAAGTCTTTATGACTGTTACACTTACATTTTAAAATTCTGATTTTTCACTAAGGACCCATGAACCCCATTTAAATACTGTTCCTTTCCTCAAAGTATCTCAAAGAGTCTCTCTACTATGGGGTTTCTTCTAACACTCAGATTCACTAGGACCCCTCCCTTCTGTATACAGTTCTTGCTGTTGGTCATTTCCCAATTATCTTGGAAGATTCATCCCTCCCAGTTAACTTTCCTAAAAGCAAGAAAAATTTATCTGTGCCTTTTATGTCAACTAGGTATACATTTTTCAGATAAAATCCTCTATTTATGTCATTTATAAACCATTGGCTCTATTAATGCACTTATTGGAATAGCTTCTAAACTATAGTTTTATACAATGTGTAAACTACAACTGTAATTCTATGAACACATATTATAAATAATAGGTAAATTATATATATATTATTATAAATATACAAGAACTATAACTGAATATGTAAATTAAATCTATATATAAACTAAACCTACACGTTGGTATGTGCTTTGTAGCTATTTTCTTTAAGCTAAAGCATTTCCTCCTGGAAGAAAGTAGAAAGATTATTAGACTCAGGGAGGTCCTGAAATTTACTAGATTCAGGAAGTTTAGAAATCTCCTAGACTCATGAGGCCCCTTTCTGAGTTATAAAAACAGTAATCGAATAACTGTTTATGTAGAATTGAGGCAATTCTATGATGCGGTTTCTTGCAAGTTGTTCTGGAAAGTCCAAGAAAGCAGTTTTCATGTGCCTTCACTCATGCTACTGTGGACATTTTGGTGAAGCACCTACGTGCTTTTGAGTCAGCTATGCATGCTCCTGTAAGTAACCCTTCCTCCCTGCTATTGACAATAATCCAATTAAACTCACTGTTTTACCAATCTAGGCTTGGATGAAATCATTTCTATGATCTGTCATTGACATCCTTTCCTGGGTAAATAGACATTTGTTTATGTATCACCAAGAAAAATCACACAACATTGGATAGATAAATAGATAGATATTTACAAGTATATGTACATATACAAATTTAGTTATATGTATGATTGTTCATGAACTATTTCTTCAGGACAAATATAAATAAAATATTTTCTTATACATTTTACTAAAGCAACTGCCAAAATACATATTGACAAGCTATGCATTTTATAGACAATTGGAAAATAACTACTAAAGAATCCTTTATTTTGGCCATTGTAGATGCTTCGTAAGCTTCAAAGCCTCCATTAACACAGCAAATAGGAAACAGTAGACAGGCTCATTCAGGTGAGCAGAATACATTGATTCTTGCAATTGTATTTATCCAAATATATAACCACTACACTTTTCTAATTTTTTATCCAACTAGCATGAACACAGATGTGGTGAGATTAATAGAAAATGCCAAAGAGTAAGAAATATAAGGATTCCTGCATGTCTTTGAGAAAAATATCCTCCTTGAAAGAGATACAGTCAATAATAAATCAAGATGCTTCAGGGTTACACGAAGCAGCTGAATTTTCATCACAGAAAATAAGATCTTTTTATTTAAATGAAATCACTGGGTTAGAGCAAAAATGTAAAATCTGAAATGGCAGTTAAAGTCGCTTTTCCCCAAGGGAAATTTAGATCTATCTGGGTGCATTAACATATTTTAATGTTCTGTTTCCTAAAAGCTTTGCAAGGTAGAAAATTTTATAACAAGAATTATATGCTCATGATGCTTTTATTAGGTTTTTGTAATGGGGTTTGCAATATCCATACTACTATAGGAATAGTATTATAGGAAAAGTAAAAGATTCCAGTCCCAACACTGTCACACCTTATTGTTATTTTTACGGTATTCAAGTAGCTCTGAAAGAGGAGCTAGACATAATTACCTTTTTAAATGGCAGACTTTACCAGCTTTGATGCATGAGAAATAAACATGATCACTAAGAGCAGTAAAGTGCTTTTTAAAAAATAGTTTCTCTTAAAAAACAAAGGTAAGAAGCTGCTGAGCAAAGAGCAGTTGAAGCTGCAAAGCCCGGCCCTGAAGGACCAGAAGAGGCCAAGCTAGAATGCAAGGGTTAGAATCTCCCTCCTCAACAGCCAGAAATGCACAGCTGTAAGGTGCCAATAGCAAGGTCCCCCGTTCTCAGTTCTACACACAGCACCACGTTGAACTTGCTAGAGAGGGAAGGATCTGAGAACTCTGCCTTTCAACTCAGCACAGCTGTGCCAGCAGTTCATCCCAGAAATGTGTGCTGCCTTCAACCTTTGATCAGAAAAGCTTCTTTCTGCAGTGGGAAATGGATAATACAGATACTCATAACTTGTCTAAGTGCGAAGAATAAGTAATGATGAGTGTGTGTAATAGGACGGTCTATAACGACCCTCCACCTATCTCCATTACCTGAGACTAAGAGAACATGAGGGAAGGGGGTGGTGAAACAAATGTCCAAGCTAGAGGGTTGGGGGAGCACTGTGAAGTGTTGTCTTGATATATGGCATGGCACCACAGCCTTGACTTAGGTCCTGTACATTGAACTACTTGGATTCCACTGACAGAGGCTCGCGTCATTGCCACCTGAAAAAGAGTCATCCCAACACTCGGCTCACGAAGAGGCAGCAGGGAAGGTCCCTTTCGAAGCTCTGAAGGAAGCAAGTGGCACAGATGGGCTTTCTCAGAAAATAGAGCCTACCAAACCTCCTTGTCCTTAAGGAGAGAACATGGTGAAACAATCAGACTTTCCTAATTCCACCTTACTTTGGCTCAGGAACGATTCTTGTTGGCTTCTCCCCTGGCCTTGAGCCACTGTGGGTGAAATGTCCTATGTTGTGTTCTTGGGGCCTCCCAGGCAAATCTGTTGTATTTTCAATTTCCTGTGAATCTGACTGCCCCAGCCATGAAGCTAGGAGATTCTTCATTTGAGAATGGCCCATCAGAAGAAGCTAAGACTTGTGGGGGGGGGGGGGAAGAGCAGTTCCTCTCTAAGATATAATAATTGCAAGGGAAAAAAGGGATAGATACAGCTTTTTCAAGTTATATTTGATGTGGGATGTTTTAATCACACCTCAGAGTGCATATGGAAGTCAGAGGACATCAAGTGTAACACTTCTTGTGTAAGACAGGATCTGTTGTTTATTTCTACATAAACCAGGCTAACTGGAGCCTTCTGTCTCAGTCTCCCGTCACACTATGTGAGCACTGGGATTGCACATGCACACTACCCTGTCTGGGAATGTGTGCTCTGAGGATGCAAACCAAGGTCCTCATGCTTGTGTAGCCAGCACTTCATCCACTGAGCCTCTAACACTGGCCTCTGCCTCCAGAACGCCTTTGCCTTCTTAAAATTTCTCCCATTATCAGGTTACTCTGAATGGGATGACTTAATTCAATATTCAAAGTATTCCTCTAATATCTGCCTTGAGATACTTTTATTTTCTTCCTGATCACAAACAAAATTTAGTACACAGTATTAGGGAACACTCACGTGGACCTGTAGTGTCTGGCCAATATTCACCAAGTTGCTGAGTAATTAAACATCTGCACCTTGGATGGTGTTTATAATTTGTGGAGGGCCATGCAGGAGAAACCACAGAAGGCTTTAGAACTCAGGTGACAGTCTAATTCAAATAGACCATGGCTTGTTCTAATGGGGGATTTGATTACTTCCAAATT
Organism: Mus pahari; assembly: GCF_900095145.1. Lineage (NCBI taxonomy): Eukaryota > Metazoa > Chordata > Mammalia > Rodentia > Muridae > Mus > Mus pahari. Next base: position 13,325,744 of record NC_034605.1, read on the forward strand.
TACTTTGAATTATTATGGGCGGAATCATTTAGATTCTGAAGGAATCATTTTAATGGGGGGGGGAGTATACAATATTCATAAACAAACCACTCCACTGCTGGCCCTTTTAAATTATCTCTATATGAATGCCAAACTTTCAAGGTGTTTTTTTTTTTTTCCTTCCTTTCAGAGATCCCTCCTTTGGTATTATGGGCAACCTTGCTGTGCAAGTTACCTTTTTTTTGTTGATAGGAAAAAATACATGACAGAAGTGACTTAAAAGAAAAATGGATTTACTCTGACATAGTTTAAGAAGGATGCAGCTCTTCGTGACAGGAAAGCACATTTGAGGAGTGTGAGGTGTCTGGTCACAGCATCCTGAGTCATAAAGCCACGACAAATGAGTGAGGGGTACTCTGCTGACTGCTATCCACCTATTTCTTCCATCCAAGATCCCAGTCCACAGACGGTATTACCTACATTCAGGGTATAGCCTTCCTACCAGTGAAAGTTCTCTAGAAACACCCTCACAGACACACCCAGAAAAGTGTCTCTTAGGAGATGCCAAATCCAGTCAAACTGATACTAAGATAAACCATCACAAGCACGAATTCCTGATGGCCCTGAAAAGGGGAGAGAGGTTTAAGACTGGATAGAGTTGGGATTTCTATCCTTGACCCTTACAGTCCTTTCTTAAGGAAATCTTAGTAAAATGATTTAATCTCAATGCCTGACTCCTAATACCTAAAAGAAGAATAAGAACTCCTCCTCAAATGGGTTGTTCTCAGCTAACAATAGTGTTTGTTTATTTAACTACTATTCATGAAATTACTATGAGGTATAATATTTTTGTGTTGGTAACACAAAATGAATTCTTGCCCACACATCATTTGGCCATACCAGTACACTATTATGAGTTATGATAAAGTTCATGAAGTACCAGACAAGGGGAGCAAACATGAGAGCCAGCCACACATGAGTAGTTCTTTTTAAGAAAATCTTTAGTTTATTTTCTTAGATGATTATGGGACTATGCTGGTTGCTTTTTCTATCCTGGCAGAGTTTTTCTAGTTCCCAGTTCTCTAGATACATTTCTTCTGGGCTAGCTTATGAATGGAAAGCTGTTTCACTTATCCTTTGAATGACAGCAGATTCTGTAATGATGACATATTTCTGATGTTCTCGATTTTTTTTGAGGGTTTTCTTGTTGTTTGTTTCTTTGTTTTGTTTTGTTTGTTTGTTAGTTTGTTGTCTTAGTCAGGGTTTTTATTCCTGCACAAACATCATGACCAAGAAGCAAGTTGGGGAGGAAAGGGTTTATACAGCTTACATTTTCATACTGCTGTTGATCACCAAAGGATGCAGGAACTCAAGCAAGTCAGAAAGCAGGAGCTGGTGCAGAAGCCATGGAGAGATGTTCTTTACTTGCTTGCTTCCCCTGGCTTGCTCAGCCTGCTCTCTTATAGAA
>NC_034605.1:13329685-13346342 GCF_900095145.1 Mus pahari
CCCACAGCTGGATCTCATGGGGGCATTTCCCCAACTAAAGCTCCTTTCTCTGTGATAACTCCAGTTGTGTCAAGTTGACACAAAACTAACCAGTACATTTGTTTTCTTGGTTTTTTTTTTTAGAAATCTTACAGATTTTCTTTTAAAAAAAAAACAAGTTTTCTTTTGTTTTCCTATTTTTCTCTTATTAATTTCATCAATTATTTCGTTGTATCTTGGTTTTTCTTTTTTTCTTTTCCTTTTCCTTGTGATTGGTTGGTTTGCCAGTTGGCCATTTAGTTGGCTGGTTTGTTTGTTAGCTGGTTGTTTGGCTGGTTAATTGGTTGTTTGGTCAGTTAGTAGGCTAGTTGGTTGAGCAGTTAGCTAGTTGGTTGGTTAGACAGTTAGTAGATTAGTTGGTTGGCCAGTTAGTCAGCTGCTTGATTGTTTTGAGCAGTGTTGAGGCTCACACTCCTACTCCTGGCCTAAACTGAGCCACATTCCTATACTGGCTTTTTCTCAGTTCTGAGAAAGTGAACTTGGTTACTGAGTCAATACTTTCTTCATTCCTAGAGCTACTCCAAATCAAAGTAAATCCTAAGTGTGTTATAAATGCCTCTAATCAGCAGTGCTTTAGCTGTACCACGTATATCTTAAAATGTTATATTTCCATCTTTTTTCTTTAAGGCTTTTTTTTAATACATGCACTACAAGCACATTCTCTAATTTCCAAATGCTGGGGAGACTTTCTTGTAATTTTTCTACTGGTGATTTCTACTTCAATACTATTATGCTCAGTTAACATAGTCTATATAATTTCAATTATTTTAAATCTCATGCAGCTTGGTCAATAGCCTAGAATGTATTCTATATTGGCTAGTGTTCCAAAGAGCATGAATATATATGCATGTCAATTAGATACTATTGGGTGATGGTTTTTACTCTATATCCCTACTGTGTTTCAATCTAGACACTGTATAAATCACTGAGATTGCAGTATTTTAAAGCCCCACTGGTAGATGCAGACTTGTTGCATTTTTGTTTCAGGTCTGTCTGGTTTTGCTTCATATATTTTTGATTCTTGTTGGTTGTTGCATAAACTTTGAAGGCAGTTATAAGTTTTCAGTGAGGCTCAATTTACCCTTTTCTGACTATATAATTTTCCTCTTTGTTTCAAAGTATTTTCCCTGCAGTGAAGCCTATTCTATTTGAGATTGACAGAGATATTCTTGATATATTATTTTTACATGTTGCCTCTTTTGACAGAAAAGTAAATGGTGTTACAAAACACTAAGTGAACAGAGACAACTGCTCCTTAAAGGCTGTCTGCATGCATGTGCCAGATGGGGCAGCAAACTTTACCTGAACTCACACAAGATTCTCTGTATGCCTATAGACTAGCATCCAACTAAGTTCTCTTTACAGGGTTGGGGTTTTGGTTTGAGTTGATTTTACGGTTGTTTGGGGTTTTTGAGAGTTGGACTTTCTATCTGCATAGCAAACAGTTCAGACCTGAAGTTTTCAACCCATCTTATTTGGAAGCCACCGATGTGCTTTTGGGCAATGAGTGCTTTGTCCTACAGCAAGTTAATGAGAACTCATCAACTACAACACCAGAAGCAGTTTGCAGTCATGATTTAATGCATCATTTTAATTATGAAATTTATGCAAACATAAACTCTTCATAACCTTGTAAGCAGTTACCTAATTTTTTAATTAAACTTTTAAAATAATTACAGATTTACATTGTAAAAAAAGTTTCATAGAGCTAGCACATGACTCAATTACCCCACCCATGATAATGTCTTATGATACAATGTCACCATCAGGACATGGACACTGACCTTTCTCAGATTTCTATAGCTCTTAAAATATGAAGGTAAGGATGTGTGTGTGTGTGTGTGTGTGTGTGTGTGTGTGTGTGTGTGTGTGTGTACATACAGATGTTTTGTGGAATTTTACCATAGGTAAGGTAAAGACAAGTGTGACTATTATCAATCTCACAATGTGAAACATTCTATAACCACCAGTGTCCTTTATATTGCCTCTGAACAAGCAGACCTACTTACTTCCTCTCCCTTACAACCCCCAACAATCACTAATCTGTTCTCCATTCCTAGTCCATTTTTAAAGTTGTATAACAAGGATCATAAATCATGTAAGCTTTTTGTACTGGCTTTTAATCATTAAGCCTCCCTGGAGACTTTATCTACTACATCACTGTCCATACAAATAGATCATTGCTATTTTCTTGTTGAGTGGTATTCCATGGTGGATATGTAACAGTTTGTTTAACCATTAGTTCATTGGAAAATATATCAGCTAATTTGTTTCGAGCTACTATGAGTAAAGAGGCTAGGAACACCCATGCACAGGTTTACACAAACATAAATTTCATTTCCTCTATGATTAACATCCAAGAATATAGTCTCTGGATCATATACTAGTTACATGTTTAGTTTTGTAAGAAAGTATCAGCCTGTTTTCCAGATTGCATATATCAATGTACACTCTTACCAGTGATGTATAAATGACAGATTCAGGTTCCCTTTATCTTTACCATACTTGTTATGGTCACTACTTATTCACATTAGTCATTCTCCAATGTGTCTGTTAATAATACTGTAGTTTTAACTTGAATTTTCTCAACAGTTAATGATGCTGGACATCTTTTTATTATTTAAAGATGTGTTTTATGTGGTTTATTATTTAAGTGTGTGTGTGTGTGTGTGTGTGTGTGTGTGTGCACGCGCACGCACACACACACACATGTGTGCAGGTATTCATGGAGGTCAGATAAGGTTGTCTGACCCCCTGCAGCTGGAGGTACACAAAGTTGTTAGCTGTCTAATGTGGGTGTTGGGAATCAGATCCTCTGACTAAACAGCAAATATCTTAACTCCTGATTCATCTCACCAGCCCCTCCTGTGAGACGCCTTTTCACATGCTCATTTGTCATCTACGAACCCTCTTCAGTAAAATAGCTTATCTTTTCCAACTTTTCTAATTAGATTGACCATTAGGGCCAAGGGTTTTTTTTTTTTTTTTGGGGGGGGGGAATTATACATTTATATTCCAGTCCTTTGCAGATATTTTCTCTAGTCTTTAGTTTGTTTTACACTCTTAAAACATTCTGCAGAACAAATATTTAAATTTTTTATAAAGTCTAATTTGTTAGTCTGTGGATCATTCTCTTGGAATTGTAATTAAGATTCCCAGCACTGGTTTTTGAAAAGGCTCACCTTTTTTGGTCTTCATTTAAATCATCTGTTTTGTCCCTCTGATTACGGGTTAATCTAAACTATAAGTCTTGATCTTAGAGATAAATTTTAAAATAACAAGGACTGCCTACTGCTCTCCTTCCACCCTTCACCATTTCCCTAAGTATAAACATATCCAAGGTGGACTTGGGAGGTAATGCTCATTTCCCTTTAGGCAAAACACATGTCTTACTTACCATAGCAGCCCATAGCCTAAGCAAATATAGACTTGTAAGCAGATGGATAAAGGCATATAACCATGAAGCTCTACCTATAATATGTTTTTCCTTCAACGTAGTAAGTTCTGTGCTTCACACTTGGGGAGAATTTAGCATGCATCCCTTTCTTTCCAGACTTCATTCCTTGATTTTTCTTTTAGACTACACAGTGACAGAATTTTTTACAACTTCAAAGAACAAAGCAGTCCAACTTAAAGATGAAAAAAAAAATTGATATGTCGTCCAGTGGTAGTAAAATGCTCCCTGTATGACCTTGCTTTCTGTTACTAGCCAGAAAGCCCAAAATAACATTTTAAAGAAATGGTCCCTTTTCCATGTCAGCCTTTCTCTGTACTGATTGATTCTGTTATGGTAGATCAACTATAAATGGTGGATCAACTATAACCAAATGACCTAAAGAGAAAACTGGAGACTGTTCCATCATTTTTGAGGATGCCTTCTCTATGAAATTAACCCCCCACCAATGATTCCCATACTGAGTCATTCTTCCTCCTTATTTGCACAATCTCTAACAACTGAGTAATAGTTTGAAGGCAATGCCTTTTGACAAGGGTCAATATTTCCTAATCTATTCCAGCATGTGTGTTACATACCCATAATGTCTTCATATAGATAAAAATAAATCCAGTTCAGTCATGAAATTCAGGCTACAAAGTAAGGTCCTGACAAGAAGGGGAAGTCAGAGGAAAGTGGGAATCAAAGCTAGTTTTTATTGGCAGGCAACATTGGAGACCTCAGAAAGACTCTAGCAAAGGGTTACACTTTGTAGAGATCCTGATCTTTTTCTGAGAGATCTAAGAAAGCTTAGCACAGAGCTTTCTACACTCAGGATGCTCCACAGAGACCAGCCTTATGAAGATCGGACAAGATATGCAAAGGAATCTTTGGAACATTGGCTGGCAGCACATTTAGTTTCAGAAATTAGATACTTCATGTATTGTTCAAGATATAACTTTAAACTCAATGCAAATAGCATTTATAATTGTGTTCTAGGACAAAGACTTGTGTCTCCATTCTCTGGAAAGATTAAAATCTATTCAGGATACAAAAAAATTAAACGAATGGATTCCATCAAAGATAATGTGTTCTCAGAAACAGGTGGTGTATGAAGTTGAAGAGCCATGACTAGAGCAGGCCATCAGGAAACCAAATGAAGCAGGCAATGAAATCTCAATTCTTCTTCCTGCAAAGCAAGATGTGATGGTCCCTTAGAAAGACTTAAAATATAAAAGAGCAAAGGAGTTTCCATCCCTTTCAATCCTGACCGCCTGATTCTGCTCCTTCCCTTTATTAATAAAGATTGTATGTGTGTGTGTGTGTGTGTGTGTGTGTGTGTGTGTGTGTGTTATGTACCACATGCACATACATATACATGAGCACATGCACACACACACACACACACACACACACACACACACACACCAGGACAGAGAGAGAATGAATTTACTGCCCTATTACTGTGATTAGCATTTTCCATGCAGCTGCCAATTTTTCTGGAGAGCTTATGGTAAAATTTCAGCTAAAAAAAAAAAAAATACAGTTGCTACTTCTTCAAACAGCTGGTAGTTTCCCCCACTCATTCCCAGGTGGCTACGGTTCCAATTTGTGGCTAGTCTTGTCTTCAAACATCTCGGGGCAGCCAACATACGACAGGATGACAGATCGTCCTCTCAATGGATACTGACAAACAAATTAGTGCAAAGATGCTTTTCGTGGCAGACCAGATGTGTTGAGTTCTATCATACGGAACAAGCAATGAGGAACTGTCCATGCCCCATCTGTGCCTTTTATTTTTTATTTATCTCTCTGTGTCTGTCTCTTTTTTTCTCCAGACTTCTAATGCACTATCATGACAAAGCACCAAATTTTCACATGCATTTAATGAGCACATTGAAAGGCTGGGCTCATTGTCACCTCTAAAACTTTCCTAGGATGGAATCCAGTTGATGACACCATGAAGCAATAGAGCTCTTCAGTAGGATATGAAAGGAATCTCTAAACACTCTGCAGAGACACAAATCTTTACCACAAGTAGGCAAAGGCCAGGAGGAGGCCAGGGGGCATTTTACAGTTCTTGCCACCCAGAAATGTATCTTCACACAGATGGGGGTGGAATAACTGGGATATGCTTTACTCTTGCCCAAGAGAGGTATATATCATGTCCATTAGACTAAGAAGTCATTGGGTAGATGATAAGCCCTAGATTCCTACAACCTTAAAGGGACATGTAAAAGAACCTCCTTGTATCACACAACCCCACTGAGAACTAGGAATAAATAATAGATATCTCCTCCGAGGGTCTTAGAGTGCAGAGAACTCAATGTGAAGGTGCCTACTGGTGCAATGCAGCAGATAATGAGGTTGTCTATGGGTTCAGCAATGAGTGGTTTAGAAGAGAGGAGGATAGAGAGATTTCCATGGAGCCACAGGATCCTACAGAGAAAACTGCAGCCAAACACGACTTAAGAATGAATGGGAATCAGATTAATATGGAAAAATCAGGGCAAAAGTTCCAAGATAGTAGGAGACCAATGTTCTTTTTTTTTATTTTATTATTATTATTATTTTCTTTATTTACATTTCAAATGCTATCCTGAAAGTTCCCTATACGCCCCTCCCCCTGGCCCTGCTCCCCTACCCACCCACTCCCACTTCATGGCCCTGGCATTCCCCTTTGCTGGGTCATATAAAGTTCGCAAGACCAAGGGGCCTCTCTTCCCAATGATGGCCAATTAGGCCATCTTCTGCTACATATGCAGCTAGAGACACGAGCTCTGGGGGTACTGGTTAGTTCATATTGTTGTTCCACCTACAGGGTTGCAGCCCCCTTCAGCTCCTTGGGTACTTTCTCTAGCTCCTCCATTGGGGGCCCTGTGTTCCATCCAATAGATGACTGTGAGCATCCACTTCTGTGTTTGCCAGGCACTGGCATAGCCTCACAAGAGGTCACTACACCAGGGTCCCTTCAGCAGAATCTTGCTGGCATGTGCATTAGTATCTGGGTTTGGTGGCTGATGATGGGATGGATTCCCAGATGGGGTAGTCTCTGGATAGTCCATCCTTTCATATTAGCTCTAAATTTTGTCTCTGTACCTATATCCTTTCATGGGTATTTTGTTCCTTATTCTAAGGAGGAATGAAGTATCCACACGATGGTCATCCTTCTTGGTTTTCTTGTGTTTTGCAAAATATATCTTGGGTATTCTAAGTTTCTGGGCTAATATCCGCTTATCAGTGAGTGCATATCTAGTGACTTCTTTTGTGATTGGATTACCTCACTAAGGATGATATCCTCCAGATACATCCATTTGCCCAAGACTTTCATAAATCTGCTTGTGGACGTTGTACATCGTGGTGCGCACTAGGCTCCGCACCACGATGTACAACGTCCACAAGCAGTTTTCTGAGGAAGCGCCAGACTGATTTCCAGAGTGGTTGTACAAGCTTGCAATCCCACCAGCAATGGAGGAGTGTTCCTATTTCTCCACAACCTCGCCAGCATCTGCTGTCACCTGAATTTTTAATCTTAGCCATTCTGACTGATGTGAGATGGAATCTCAGGGTTGTTTTGATTTGCATTTCCCTGATCACTAAGGATGTTGAACATTTTTTCAGGTGTTTCTCAGCCATTCGGTATTCCTCAGTTGAGAATTCTTTATTTAACTCTGTACCCCATTTTTTAATGGGGTTATTTGAATTTCTGGAGTCCAGCTTCTTGAGCTCTTTGTCTATATTGGATATTAGTCCTCTATCAGATTTAGGATTGGTAAAAATCCTTTTCCAATCTGTTGGTGGCCTTTTTGTCTTGTTGAGACCAATGTTCTAATGACTGGTATGAATCTGGAAGCATGTGCAGAAACCTAAGACTAATTTTAGGGAGAGCTGTTGAGGCAATGGAAGGGGCTCCATTTTAAGCATTCACCTAAAGTCAGATTAAAATCTGTCACAATAGAGGAGACTATGAGGATCTTCAGCAGAGAGGGATATTTATCCTAACATTTCCTTTATTGGTCTAAGCTCCAAAACAAATTACAGAACTGAGACTACCTCTCTGCTTTAATGAATTAGAAAAAGGTATTAATTCCACCTATCACAAAGGGCTGTGGTGTCCTCAACTGTTCCTTGACCTAACAGGCTTACAATTAGTAATACCAAAACAACAACAAAATAAATAAACAAACAAACCACGTTTCTGCTGCTCTCATGTCAAGTGGTCACCCTTAGGAAGGCTCAGTTCCAGAGTTGACTGGAAGAGAGCATGTAAAGTATAGGCAGAAGGTAGCTTGGGGTCAAGGAAAGCACAGCTGTCCGAGACAGATGTGCAAACAGATGTGCAAACATGAGAAAGAAGGAACCACTCCAAGAGAAGCTCAGGAATCCAGACCAACTTCATGAGGTACCATTCTGAGAATGCTGGGGCATGTTCTAAAAGTCTGCTACACTTAGTTCCCTTCACATGCTCAGACATGTCATTTTGAGCACTGTTGGTTTTGTTAGAAGATTGTTTAATATTTCATGTTTGATATAAAAGTGATAACATAAATTAATATGAATAAATTAATAATAAATTAATAAATAAATTAATAGAGCCAATTTCCGACACACTAAGGGACCTGTAGTTTAAAAGGGACCTTCATATTCAACCACACCTGAATGCTGAACACAAGCCTGGTGATTCCTTCTAGTCTGAGTGACAGTATAACCTGTGTCCTATGGCTCACCTTAACAAATTATTGTCATAGATAGCATAATGATTTCAGAGTTCCTGACCAGCTATTATAGTACGACTTCTGTTCATACAGTAGAATACCACTGTATTTGTTACTTCTGTTGCTGCTGTGCAAAATTCCCTGTCTTAGGATTTCCATTGCTGTGAGGAGGCACCATGACCAAGGCAAGTCTTATAAAGGACCACATTTAATTGGGCTGGCTTACAGGTTCAGAGATTCAGTCCATTTTCATCAAGGTGGGAAGCATAGCAGTATCCATGGCACAAAAGAATGAGCTAAGAGTTCTACATCTTGCTCTAAAGAGAACCAGGAGAAGACTGAATCTCTCTTCCTCACTGGGCAGAACTTGAGCTTAGAAGCCTCAAAAACCCACTCCCATACTGACACACTTCCTCCAATAAGGCCATGCCTCCTAATAGTTCCACCTCCCATGGGCAAAGCATAGTCTAACTGCCACATATCCCAACAAAAGCAACTCAAGGGAGGAAGAATTTATTTGGCTCAGAATTCAAAAGTACACTCCATTACACTGAAGAAGCCATGGTGACAAGAGGTTGAACCAACTGGTCACATTGCATCTGCATTAAGAAATGAGGAAGCAATGAATGCTTGTGCTTATCTAGTTTTCTCCAATCCAGGATTTAATTTCATAGAATGTTGTCCCCCACAGTTAGGGGAGATCTTCCTACTTTCATTAACTTAACTTAATATAAAAAAACCTTTCACATACCCAGAACCTTATCTCTTAGGTGAGTCTAGATGCTGTTAAATTGACAATATTAACCATCACAACCACATACTGGCAAGTTATAAACAATAGCATTAATTGTTTGTTCTGAAATATGTGAAGTCAAATATCAAGGGGCTACTGCTAGGTCATTATCCTAATTAACATTAACTGTCAACTTGACACAGTCTAGAATCACTTGAGAAAGGAGTTTCAATTAGATAATTGGCTAGGACACATTTGCCTTTATCCATGTCTGTGTGGGTTTGTCTTGATTAATGCAAGAAAACTGCCCATTATGGACAGCATAATTCCTTGGGCAAATGATCCTAGGCTGTACAAGAAAGATAGCTATGCATGAGGCTGGCGAATGAGCCTCCACTTTCAGCTTACAGCTCCTGCTGAAGTCCTTCCCCGGACTTCTCTCATTGATGGACTGTGATCTGAAAGTGTTAGACAAAGACATCTTTTGTTCCCCTAAGTTACTTTTGATCAAAGTGTTTTGCCACAGAAATAGATAAAGAACTGGGACAATCAGAAGAGGACAGAAAGGCAAACAAATATGCAGAAGACAATAAATCAGTTCAAGTTTATATTTATTGACCTGAACCCACTCTTTTGGTAATGATCTCTGCTCCATAGTGATGATTTTAAACTATTCTTGAGAATAGTGTCTCCAGATGCTTTTAAATTTCCTATCTCTAATACTTTTACAATATCAAATCTCAACATGATTTTTGAAGAGGACATTCAAACTACACTATCAGTCTTCACCAATTAGCTGATGGACTCATCTTTGAGTACAGATATTTGTAGATAGTGTTTATAAGCTAATAATTATAAACCCAGGTGATAGAGGTATGATGTATGGAGACTGGCAGGTAACACCAGGAAATGCCTGGCTACTACAAGGAGTAAATTCCATATCTTCCTGCTGAGGACTCAACTCGATGAGAAAACCACTGCTCTTACAGTTATGTAGCATGATGCTTCCCCACTAAAATGCCCAGATGAGCCCAGATCTTGGAGCCTCAGGCTGGCGCTACTATCTCCAGAACTATTTGCTGCCATCTGGTTTGAAAGAATGAACATTAGATTCTCTTCTCATTCCTGGGCACTCACTCAACTCTGAGACAGCTGTCTGTGTCAATAAACTTACAGGGACAGAGCACAAAAAATCTTGTGTGTGTGTGTGTTTCTCAGGATATCTCAGAAAAGCTTAACACTGTGATGCAACTTCTGGACTTGACTGATACCATGTATGTTTGATCAATTTTTCTAAAATGCCTGTATCTTCATTCTATTCCTTATGTAACTTTGGATTGTAATTCACAGAAGTCAGGAACTGAGTCTTTACTTCTATTGGATAAGACCAGTGTTTGTTTGTTTGTTTGTTTTTGAAAACCCCCAAGGGAAAAAAGCTTATCCAATAGATACATATAGCAGCCTTTCTTTGACAATAAGCTGGAGGTAGAAGGTGCAATTTAATTTGGAAAAAAAAAGGATGTGTTTAATTCCTCCCATTTCAATCTAGGAACTCTGCAAGCATTTTATCTAGATCTGCAGATGGGTATAATTGCTTCCATCCCATTCTTGAACTTTCTTCCCAGCAATGAATCTGAGGAAAGGGTTTGCTTTAGACAGTGGGGTGAGTCTTACCAACAGCCATAACTGCAATATCCCCTAACACTCCACCATCTCATCTCTGTAACTACACCTTAACTCATGGTGCTTCATATCCGAGCATCAAATTGCATAAAATCAAGACTTTCTCCGTATTTTGTTCAATGCTGCTACCCCAGAGCCTAGAGTGGTGTGTAATAGATGACAATAGCTATTTGGGGGACTGTCCTTCTAAAATTTTGTAATGAGAGAGATTCTAGAGAATCTATGACTCCCTAATTCCATGGCTTATTAGGAAAAGAGCAATTGTTATCCAAAAAGACTTAATTGCTGTGGAGCCACATATCAACAGCACTAAAACTGTACTAAGATATGTGTGTGTGTGTATATACACACTATATATATAAATATATATATATATATATATGTGTGTGTGTGTGTGTGTGTGTGTGTGTGTGTATGTGTGTGTATACACACATATATGTGTGTATGTGTATATATGTATATATATATATATATATAGGGATGGATATGAATATGGATATTGACTTACATTGCATATGACTAGCTGGCATGGTTGATCTCTCCTCTGCTTGGGAATTTTCTCAGGGTATATCCAAAAGGCAAGCTCCTTCAAAAACCTTCCTTACCGTTCAACCCAGATTTTCATATCATGCTTTTTCATCCCAGTTACCCTCCTTTACCCTCTTCCCTCTTCTGCTGAAACCATTCATATCCCCAACAAGCCTTTCCTACTTTCATGTTGTGCATGTGTGTGTACATGCATGCATGTGTGCACATGCATGTTCATACACATGCGTGTGTTTCACTGAGTTTGATAAGGATTGATGGCTTGAGTATAAATAAGTGTTTACTTACTAGAGAGAGCATAGGCAATTTTTTTAGTAACTACACCACTTGAAGAAAATAGCACCTATCTCCACAGCAACTGTTAAGTGCCAATAGTCCCTCACCAAAAGATGGTAGGTCATGAGTCATCCCACAATCACACCCTTCCCAGAATGGAATAGGAGACAGATCCAAATGTTGTGCCGGTAGGCACAGCTGCAGTGAGTTCATGAGTCCATGTCCTAAAGACATCTATTTGTATCTATCATACCACTTCATCCTGACATTCCTTCTGCTTTCTTAGAGCTCCTTGAGCCTTGGAGAGGGTGGTGTCTATGTGCCATTTAGGGATAAGCACCTCATGGTCATTATTCTCAGCATGCTGAGCAGTTTGGAGAGTCTGTCTTAACTGCTGCCTGCAACCCTAAGATGAACACGGTAAACAGCACTAATCTGTGGGTACAAGCACACATATTTAAAAGACAGTTTAACAATATATCCATTTAGCAAAACAGTAGGAGTTGGCGACTCCCGCTCATATTGTGTCTCTTAAGATATGTCACACTTTGTCGTTGGTTCTAGGCAGGTGTTAACTGACAGCACCCTCCAGAATTACATTTCATGTCCCCTTCTTTATCCCTCCAGAGTCTGTATCCCAGGCAGAGCATATGTTTTCAGCTGCAAGCTGTTGCTCACACTCTGAGGATCTGACTATCTATTTTTCAGTCAAACTATCTCATTTGCTGTGCCTTTAATTTTGATCTCTCCTTTGTGGAAGATCAGTACCTGTCATTCTCCGTCAGGGATTGTATTTCTCATTGTAAAATGCTGTACCCAGGGGCCAGCTTCTATTGGGTATACAGATAAGGAAATCAATGCCGCTGCCACCAATACTAACTATAAACCTTTCAGAGTAAAATTCTCTCAGATATAAATACACTGTCTCAATAATTATATAAATATGCCCAAATATTGGTTACCAGCCTAGAGAAGGATCTAATTATATTATTTTCAGTGACAGAGTAGTCTGACGATTGCCCCATCAAATGTTTGTCTGGGCTGCTTTTTGTCAGTCTTACACATAACTATCGATGTAGAAATTCTTATGAAAGTAACTGCTCAAACATGAAAATCACAAGGCAGGAGCTCATTAAACAAAGAAATAGTATGAGCTCTGCTCTCTACCAGATTAGAACTTTAAATGATCTTTCCTGCTAGCAGGTAAGGTATGGGACCTTTAAATATGATTATTCACATTTAATCATGTGCTGAATGTGACTGCCTAATTGCTAAATGTTTTCTCTTGTGCTTAAGTTTCATGCCACAGATTATTAAAAATTGACTTTACAATATTTATTTTACTTATCTGCTCAAGCCAGACTGGGCTTTGCCCATAGATTTGGTGAATTATTAATTTTTAAAGGCAATTTGTGCTACATTTTACACTTGGATGAGGTCCAGAGAGACCGTGGTCTCTAGTGCAAACCATACAGAACTGAATCACTTTGATTCATCTTTAATCTAAAGATTCTCAAAGCACATAGCCAGAGATGTAAGAGCTAATGAGCCCTCCGATGTAACGTGAAGAGCTAACACACATTTAGTTAACGCTTAGATTCGTGTGATGAAAGAGGAGAACCACCATTTCCAGCAGGTAATCTGAGCAATAACCTTGGACAATATAATTCATTCAGTTACGTAATAAGAACTGCTTAGAGACATAATGAAGCGTTAATAAAACCACAGAGCCAACAAACACCTCTACAGCACCCATAACTCACTGCAGATCCCCCAGACGGAGATTATTACAGCACTGTTCACCCACTCTAAGACTGTGTCCTCTAAAAATGGTTTTCCTACAACTCAGTGTACTTGTGGGAGACCAGGGATAAAAATCTCTCTGTGTCTCTCTCTCTGTCTGTCTCAGTCTCTGTTTCCCTCTCTCTCCCTCCATCTCTCTCTCCCCGTCTCTCTGTCTCTCTGTCTCTCTCTGTCTCTCTCTCTATCTCTCTCTGTCTCTCTCTGTCTCTGTCTCTCTGTCTCTCTCTGTCTCTGTCTGTCTCTGTCTCTCTCTCTCTCTCTCTCTCTCTCTCTCTCTCTCTCTCTCTCTCTCTCTCTCTCTCTCTCTCGTCTCACATATTCCAGGCTAACCTCAACATGCTACATAGCCAACTTCTAAGAGTCTCTTTAAGTCTCTTTCGTCTATCTACAAAGTGCTGGGACTATAGGCGTGTATCACCATGATTAGTTTATGCAGTGCTAAAGATTGAACCCAAGGCTTTATGTGTGCTCAGCAAACATCCTACTAACTCAACTGCTGATTATCTTCAAATAAACATGAACTGGCAAGACTCTCAAAGAATTCAGAAATACCTGATGGAAGAGGTTTGTCCAACATGAGGTTGAGACAAGCTGTTGGTGCCAAGGACTGCCTCTCATGTCTACAAAGACAGTCTTCTGTCTGTAGATCTTAGAGTGGATGCAAGATGATTAAAGATGACTAACAGACTGTTATATGTGGGGTTTTATGTCTAAAGATAACTAAGGAAAACAGACTTAGCTCTCAATTCACAAGGGCTATGGTCTTTATATTTACAGGGTCACTGCAATTTTGTTATACTCTCCTCTAGACCTAGACAATTCTACTTGGTATCCTCCTAAGCACTATAGATTGTCATTATCATCCCAACTTCCTCCCATGTCATGATAGTAGCAGCTTCTCCCCATAGTCATGATAGTCAAAACTACCCAGGGACAACAACAAATGTACCCTGGAGAAAAAAATCATGCCCCTTTCATTGTGGTCTCCATATAGTAAGTGTCTGGTTTGCTTGTTTGTTTGTTTGTTTGTTTGTTTGTTTGTTTGTTTTGGTATTTCTTTTTTGGATATTTATTTACATTTCAAGTGTTATTCCCTTTCCCAATTCCCCCCACCCCAGCAACTTCCATCCCATCCCCTCTCCTCCTGCTTCTATGAGGGTGTGCCCCCATTCACCCGCCCACTCCTGCCTCCCTGCCCTCGCATTCCCCTACACTGGGGCATCAAGCCTTCACAGGACCAAGGGCCCCTTCTCCCATTGACACCTGACAAAGCCATCCTCTGTTACATATACAGCTGGAGCCATGGGCTCCTCCATGTGTACTCTTTGGTTGGTGGTTTAGACCCTGGCAGCTCTGGTTGGTTGATATTGTTGTTCTTCCTATGGGGTTGCAGACCCCTTCAGCTCCTTCAGTCCTTTCTCTAACTCCTCCATTGGGGACCCCATGATCACTTCAATGGTTGGATGTGAGCATCTGTGCCACTATTTGTAAGCCTCTGGTGGAGCCTCTCAGGAGACAGCTATATCAGGCTCCTGTCAGCATGCACTTCTTGGCATCCACAATAGAATCTAGCTTTGGTGACTGTATATGGGATGTATCCCCAGGTGGGGCAGTCTCTGGATGTCCTTTGCTTTGGTCTCTGCTCCACACTTTGTCTCCGTATTTGCTCCCGTGAGTATTTTGTTCCTCCTTCTAAAGAAGAACCGAAGCACCCACACTTTGGTCTTCCTTCTTGAGCTTCATATGGTCTGTGAATTATATCTTGGGTATTCAGAGCTTTTGCACTAATATCCACCTATCAGTGAGTGCATATCATGTGTGTTCTTTTGTGATAGGGTTACCTCACTCAGGGTACTTTATAGTTCCACCCGTTTGCCTAAGAATTTCACGAATTAATCATTTTTAATAGCTGAGTAGTATTCTGTTGTATAAATGTACCACTTCAGCCAGGCATGGTGGCGCATGCCTTTAATCCCAGCACTTGGGAGGCAGAGTCAGGCGGATTTCTGAGTTCAAGGCTGGCCTGGTCTACAAAATGAGTTTCAGGACAGCCAGGACTACACAGAGAAACCCTGTCTTGAAAAAATTAAAAAAAAAAAAAAGTACCACTTCTGGCTATAAAGCTATCCATTGGAGCAAGGTCAACCTCCTAGGAGCCACATCCTTAAAGAAAACTGAGTTTCCCTCCTCAGAAGTCTTCAGTTGTCCATAGCTCCTTCTTCAACGTCAGGGGCTCATGAACACCTCTGACTCCATGCTAAAATGCTGGCTGCATTGATCTCATGCAAGTTTACTGAAGGCAGCCACCACTGCTGTGAGTTCATGACTATATCTATCCTGCCAAGTCCAGAGGTCACTATTTCACTCTGGTCCTCCCCAACCTCTGGCTCCTATAATCTTTCCATTCCTTCTTCCATGGTGGTCCCTGAAGGCGATGTGACAGAGATGTCATATTTGTGACTGAGCACTCTACAGCCATTTATTCTCTGTACTTTGACCAGTTGTGAGCTAGAAATACACCAGTATTTTTTTTTTTTAATCAGTCGTTTGTCTTGTTACTTCCTGGGACCAAATATCTGACAAGAAACAACTGAAGGAGGAGTTTCTTTTGGCTCATTGTTTGAGAGAAAGCACCAATCCATCATAGCAGAGAATGTCTGGTGAGTGACAGCTCTGTATCAGTGGGAGAAGATAGCAACTGTTGGCTCATATCGAAGTGGACCAGAAAGAAGAGAACAGATAGGAACGTAGACTTCAAGGCCTGCCCATCTGTGGCCCACTACCACTACAACTACCTCTCAATTCTAAAACATCCCAATACAGTATGGCAAGCCAGAGACTAAGCATTCAAACACATGAGCCTGTGAGGGACATTTCATAAGATTGTTTTAGATCTCACTACTTAGTTCTACCAATGTTTTCACCAAAATATCAGAAGTTCTGGTTGGTTCTCAGATGCTTACCAATAACCAATTACTCTAGTGACCCAAATTAGTCTAGCAAACACTTCCTTTGGTATTCCTGAGTTAAGATCTTTTAAAATCTGTATTTCATCTCTGCTACCCAGACCCAATGGAGAAGTGGCCCCTAGAGCCACTTTCTTATATTCTTACATGCTGGCAGGCCACTAGTGGCCCCTAGAGCCACTTTCTTACATTCTTACATGCTGGCAGGCCTCTAAGTCAGTTCTCCTTTCTCCCTGTCATGGCAAGTCTCCTCTGTTTTTCCTCTCTTCCTCAGTCCCTAGCAGGCATATAATCTAAAAGTTCCACCCCTCCCAAATGGATGGATCTGGAGGATATCATCCTTAGTGAGGTAACCCAATCACAAAAGAAGTCACTAGATATGCACTCACTGATAAGCGGATATTCCCCAGAAACTTAGAATACCCAAGATACATTTTGCAAAACACAAGAAAACCAAGAAGGA
>NC_034605.1:13346856-13366856 GCF_900095145.1 Mus pahari
GGTGGGTAGGGGAGCAGGGGCAGGGGGAGGGTATAGGGAACTTTCGGGATAGCATTTGAAATGTAAATAAAGAAAATATCTAATAAAAAACAAACAAACAAACAAAAAGTTCCACCCCATCTCCCTGCCCAGCCATTGGTGGTATGGAAATTCTTTATTACCAAACGAAGCCAGATGAGGATAGGGACCCTCAGGTCTGGAATAGTGGTTTTTGAGAGTCAAATTTAGACAAAGCATTAGAACCAATTCCCAACAAACACCCATATTGAATTTACCTCCAGATTTCCTTGTACACTGTCTGCCACCTCCTACCAGGCCTCACACAAAACACCAGTCTTTTGTGCAATTGAATGAAAGCAAAAGAAGATAGAGAGAAGCCGGTGGGAGAAAACAAAGCTGTGTTTGTCACAGAAACAGGCCCCAGATATTTATAAATAGATTCTCTTATTTGATATTCACAACATCTCTATGAAGCAGCTAGTTGATTTTTGTAGTAAAATTTTTGTAGATAATTGACTCTTTAGACAAGTGGCATGGCAAAACTACATAACTCTAATGAGAAAGGAAAGTAAGGCTTAGAGCTATGTCTCCTATTTCTTTGAAAACCACATCCACCCACAAAGTCCTAAGCAGAAATGGGTTTGGTGACTAAATCAGACTGATTATTTGGTCCACTACTCAAGAGGAGCCTCTCTATTGCTCTTGAGTTGATTACATGGAATATCATCTAACTCAATGCCATCAGACATGGGAAATCCTTTTATGATGTGGGTATTAACATAAAAAGAAATATTTTCTGCCAGCTTGGAATTTCTTTTTTGAGATAGGGTCTTGTTATATAGCCCAAGCTGGCCTAGAACTCACATGGTAGCCAGGGATAGTCTTAGATAGCCATCTTCCTGCCTCTGTTACCCAAGTGCTAGAATTACAAGCCTGTATCAGTATACTTGTGCATTTTTACTTTATAAATATAATAGCTTTGACATAAAATAGTTATCTATTTTACCCAAAAGGCAAAAGTTGCAAACCCATGAAACAAAAGCTCAAACTTATCAAGCAATTAAAGAGTCTTTAATAAGCTCATTTATTCAAAGAAAGAATTTCTTTTACAAAATTGTTGGCTTTTCTTTTTTAGCAATATTTCAGTTTGATACACTAAACAGACAAAAGAAGTCTAAGTTTTTAAAATGGGTTCTAAAAAGAATGTGCTGAGCCTCTTGTAGAACATGTTGAGATGGTTTTGGCATGACATCTGAGCTGATGTTCTGTCAAAAGGCCCTTGAGAAGGTATAAACATCTCAATTACTTCTTCACTGCATAACATGTGTCCTAGAGTGATGACAAAGTTGTCAGAAAATTATTTTCCACCTCATAGTCCCCAGAAAGTTGACTAAAGAGGAGGGAGGGAGAGAAGGGAGGGAGGGAGGGAGGGAAGGAAGGAAGGAAGGAAGGAAGGAAGGAAGGAAGGAAGGAAGGAAGGAAGGAAGGGACAGAGGGATAGGAGGAATGAACAAATGAAGGACCAAAGGAAGGGAGGGGGGAGGGAGGGAAGGACGGATGGAAAGAGGGAGGGAGAGAAGGAGGGAGGGAGGGAGGGAGAGAAAAGGAGAGGATAGGTATTGAATCAAGTGTATTGGATTATCTGCAACTGATAGACCATTGCTAAAAGTAATTAAGTTGATTCCAGTTAAAATTTGCTTTAAACTGTGATTTATGATTTTTTAAAAAGCAGGTAACTATGAGACAGTATGTGGCTTCCATTTTTTCAGTAAAAAATTGCAAATAGACAGAAAGTAGCTTTTGCTGCAAAATCATCTAGATTGTTCATGATCTTGGATGGTGTTTGCTACACATCTTTTACTCTCTAAGAGACACCTCAAAAATTCTCTCAATTTTTTTACCCTAAAAGCAGCCTTGTTACTAGGATTTCATCTGAGTCTTATAACCAGGTTTGTCTCCTAAGTTCATCACTTCTTCATAAAGTCATATTTGTACTATGGTCACATAATATTGTGACCCGAATCTCACACCTCAGTGATCACTAAATCCAAACAAGTGTGGGCAAGAAGTAAGAAAGAAGAAAAAGATGTATTATTACTTCCATCAGGTAAGAAGAGCATGGGACTTATTCCCAAAGCAATGTCCTCTTTGCACAAAGGATGTGGGAAGTTTATTTAGGGAAGCTATATAGGTTTATAAAGGAAAGCACTCTGGAGGTGGGACCAGTCCCCAGCATGCTCAATTTAAGAAGTCCATCACTGGCTGAGCATGTTCAGCTTAAGGTCAGGAAGGATAGATGGAAGATACACCCCTGGGGATGCTTAGCATGTTCAAACGATTTAAAAGGTAGACATGAATACTTCTGGGCAAGCTTACTTTCTTCTTACCCAAAAAGCTTTTAACAACAGTGAAAAGAAAGAAAGCTTTGAAGCCTTGTCAATACAAGAGTTTGCCCCAAAGTCCACCTGCTTCATTTAACTCCTCACAGTATCAATCCTCCATCCCCAATCTCTATCTGAGGCCACTCTTCACTCAAGAAGTCATCCTGACTTAGGAAATGTGTCCAAAAGTTGCCAGTGAAAGAAAGGAGTCAATGTCTCGGCTTTGGAGTCACAGCATCTTGCATGCAGCTATACATGAGTTAAGAATTGGGAGAAAGCAAAGCAGAGAACAGCCTCTACCCTGCATGCTGTATTGATGAGTGGGGATACGTTTAAACCCCAGTGTAGATGGGGTCCAGGTGGCCAAGATATGAGATAGCTAAAAAGAGAAACATAGTCTGCTTGGGTTCTAATTATATTAGTCAAGAAAACACATTGTCAAAAGTCAGAAACTATTGTCTGTCCAATTGTATCATCACAGTAGTAGACAGCACCCAGGAAATGGAACAGGTAATGTGAAGATGCTTGGTAGCCTCCATGAGGTAGCTTCAAGAAGCAAACACACTGCTAGATTCTAACAAGGTCTCAGTGAGAAAGAACAGCAACATGTTCTTTCTGAAGAAGGGCCAAAGACAGACTCATCAAATCTCTCCTCAGTGCAGCCCACACACCTGACTCACCTTTCCCTAAGCAATCACTGATCCACCACATAGGACCAAGTACGTCCAGAAGTGCAGGACAGCTTTCTGGACAAAACAGATGCAGATGTGCCAACTGGATGTGAGATAATTAAAGAGATGTTGAAGCCGCCTCCTCGCTCTACACCTGTAGAGGCCTTACAATCACAAGGAGATGGATGTCTAACTAAAGTCACCATTGTGAGAGCTGATGAGACATAGTCCCAGCTGCAGAAGTTCATCCTGGTGTCTCACAGTTTGTGGAGATGAGGGGCTGACCCTCCAGAACAAGAACGCCCTGAGAGGCAATTCAAACACTCAGCAGGAAACAGTAGCAGCCACACCCTTTAAAGAACAGGCTTGGTGGTTGCAAATCACAGGTCAATCAAATGAATCATAGGTGCTTTTTCATTAAGAATAAACAATAATCATGGTGACTGGTGGGGGTGTGGTAAGTGATGGGCACATTCATGCTTGTGGAACAGCATAGGACTGGATACAAGCTTTCTGGTAATTTGACTCAAGACTATTAAGAAGAGTAAAGTCTTGATTAAAAAAAAAAAAAAAAAGACCGCCCAAAATGCAATGAAAAAAAAATGATGCATAAAGATATTTACCATAACTCAGTCAGCAGAGTCCACTTACAGGCATGAGAATGGAGAGAAGTTTGATTCCCCCAGAACCATTGTTTGAAAGCCAGAAATGGTGGCTCCAAAGTGTTTTTAGGGGATTTTTGCATTTGTGAAAACATATGTGTGTCTCTGTGTCCATAAGGTGTTTCTTAGGCTTTTTTTTTTTTCCTCTTTGCTCTTTTATCCTATTTGTTCATTTTGCTTGATGTTGTTATTGTTCCTCAGATCCCTCTTTGTTTTCTAGTGAAAGAGACAGAAAGGCTGTGGATCCAGTGAATCTGGGGACACTATAGGAAGGGGAAGCAGTAATCAGAATACACTATATAAAATGTATCTATTTTCAGTTAAAAAATAGTAACAAATGCATTAAATGATTTACATTGTGCTTCCTTGGAAGATGGGGTTGGATACAACACAATTTCCAGTTTTAAAATTTCTTTTGCATTTTTTTTTTTTTACAATTTTACCAAAATGTTTACAATAATTTTACATTCATTTTAAAGGTGGAATGTGGCTTTGGGACTTGATGCAAATGCCACTTATCTTTCATATCTCTCACTTAACCAGGAAGGTTTAGTATGTTTCTGACCACCAGTGCTACCCATGAACCATCATTTAAAGCATAGCCTGCCAAACTGAGGCAGAGACCTCTGCATGGGAGTAGAAGGGGAGAATTTAGGAGACTATCTGCAAGAAAGACCAGGTAGGAAAGAAGGGTGTAGGTCAGGGAAATGTCAAACTCTCTCAGAATCTCTACCACAGCCCCCATGTCTGACACCAGAATTTTAGATTATTGAAACCCTATAAAAATATTTTCTGATGTTCCTGTTCTAGCACAATACTAGGAGTAATGGCAACCAGGGTACTTACTCTGGGGTGTAACTAAACAGATATCTCAGGCTGTAGTAGT
Source organism: Mus pahari (assembly GCF_900095145.1). Classification (NCBI taxonomy): domain Eukaryota; kingdom Metazoa; phylum Chordata; class Mammalia; order Rodentia; family Muridae; genus Mus; species Mus pahari. The sequence goes on from NC_034605.1 coordinate 13,351,457, forward strand.
GGGAAATATTAAAACATCATTCGGTGACCCTGTTGTCCATTAAACTCAGCTTTTTGCCTAAGTTGAAATAATGAAATCAAAACTCTCTAAGCAAAACCCAGATCTTCATAGGAAAGGGCCAGAAGATGAATGAGCTGTGAACTCTTGGGAGTTCAAGGGTTAATCCAGAGATTTCCCTTCCCTCTTAGCTGATATAAGTTCTCATAAATAGCTACTGCTCAGCTAGGGAACCTCTTCCCTAAAGGTGCCAGCAGACCTCATACTTGAGGTATCTCCTTCAGTGGTGCTTATAAGACATAAATGATTCTACATGTGCCATGCAACTACAACCCATCCTCCCAGGCATCCAGGAAGAGAAGAGTAGCAGAGACAATTAAAAGTCAATGATGCTTCCCAGCTAAGCCAAACATCCCTGTTAGAGAAACAGAAAATCAATGTGGAGATCTGCTGGGCTCTGAGCTGGTCTTGTTACCACGTCAGGGAATAAGGGAGCTGTAAGCAGGTATTTAGTGGACTCTGTAAGTGCTTGTATAAAATAACACATTTAATTTAATGCGTGGTTATAAAAATAAGTGGACTTTATGGCTACTAGCTTTGTGTAGCTGCAAAGCCGGGGCGAGGGGAGACATTTCCACACGGGGCACGGGTCACTCATCTCTGCTGGCTATCCTGAGGAAAGCTTCGGCTCATTCTGTTCTTTTGAAAGCTGTCTCCACTTCCCCCATCGCTCACCTCTCCCTGTCAATCATTTACTAAGTGAGAAAACCCAGGATCTGTCATTCAGGCCTGGAATGAGGCAGCCACTAGGACAGGGGTTCATAGGGATGGTGGTGTTTAAAGGCAAGAGGACAGCAGGGTCCACATTGCCAGTGCTTGATGTCCAACTTGACGCATGTGTCCTCCATGGAAGTTGGAAAGTACGCCAACGTTCCTCCTGGACTGAAGCCTTCTTTCTATTTCAAGACAAAAGCAACAATGTTTTCTGAATTTTTCCCTTAGTTCCTAGCACTCTGCTTTGCTTGTGTCGCATAGAGTTGGCCTCCACGTTCATTTTTCAAAAGTTCAAAGGACACAATAATCCATGGGAGGAAAGACCATGGAACCAACACTACCCATACAGGGAAGCCGTAGGGATTAAGAAGGAAGCTAATTCTTGGAGGAGATGACCAACTGTGAATTGTCACTGCCAAGCCGACTTCCATGCCCATGCTTTCTCAGACATTCAGGACTACACTGGAACAGGTACAACAGTTAGAGAGCCCTTGAAAAGAGATTACCAATGTGTGTGTCCTTGCAATTCTGCACCTGGGCACCTTGGAATACTGTGATGTGTGGAAGGAACCAGGACACCTTGGTGACTTAGTCCAGCCAGTGAGGGCAGCCGGGCTAAGGGATTTTTTTGTGGCCTCACAATGGCTGATCATTCTGCACATCAGTAAGGATTAAAATTGATTCCTCCGCCACAGAGGCTACTATACTGGGAATAAGAATGCCTTTTGACATAGGCTCATGTGCTTGAATATTTGGTCACCAGCCAGTGGCACTGTTGAGGGAGATTGCTGGGTCTTTTACACATGAGGCTTCACTGGCAGATATAAAATATGTAGGTGTTTCAACCCGGTCTTGCTTCCTGGCTGAGCTGATTCTTGATCCACTATGATGGACTGCTGTGTAGGCTCCAACCATGCCCCCAAATAAATCCTTCCTCCATTAAGTTGTTCTGGCAGCCAGAATTGTCACAGAAACAACAAAGTAACTAACCCAAGTTGAAGGCAACAATTTGTAGCTTAATCTGTGTGTAAAGGGTATAAAAGCCACTATTCTCAGAGGTGTCAATATTCATTGTGAATGGGCACGTGTGTCGTGGTTAAGTCAAAGAAATCTTCTATGTAAAGATTTCTCAGTATGTGAAGACTCCAGAGTTGGCCTGAGCTTGAAAAGATTACTTAATTTCTTCCTGCCCTGACTTCTTTTAGGACAGAAAGGAGAGTAAGAATTCCTGCTAGCCCAGAAGGTTGGCACGAGCATTGATTTGCTGAATATAAATTAAAGCTTTTTACTTTTCTTGAAACATAGTCAATATGCAGTAAATATTTACTCATTAGCACTGTGCCATTAGGACTGTCTGCACAATCATGTGTGAGGAGACTCATGACTTGAGACATGGGGCTCGCTTTTGACTTTGTCACTAGGAATAGACCATCTCTCACTCATACTCTCTGAGAAGTCCCAGAGGGATGGTGAATGACTTAGGGAGTGGTCACCACTCTAGCTCATATGCCACGATTTGGGTGTAGGAATCTGAGACTTCGTTTAAACAAATCAGGTCACCATGGAGCTCTGTTGCTTAAATACACCACACATTATTAAATGATCTAACCAATTAAAATTAAAAGCATTGGTGTCAAATGAATGCATTCACTGATTTTTAGGGCACTGGGGAAGGTGGTCTTGTGATATGTTTCCAACATGCCCTTTTGAATTTTTTAAAAGACTTTCTCAGCATGTTGCCTGTGGGGATCTGGCTGGGGTCCCTCAAAGCAATGAATTTCATTGCTAACCCAACTAGAAAAAAAATAAAAAATAAATGTGTCTTGAAGCCGTCTGACTCTTAGCTTTCAGTAGTTCAAGACGGGCAGGGAAGGATTGGCGTGCAATGAGTTTGGATTCAGCTCCAGCCCATGCAGGGCTCAATGCTGTCTCTGCCATCTGCAGAGCCCCACCTTGCTGTCATTTAAAATCTAGACTGCCAAGTTACACAATGATAAAAGCACAGTGGAAACAGAGCTGATGCCCTACAACTCGTAACCTGTCCCAAATTATTCAAGGTGGTGCTGTCCTTGGCAAAAAAGAAAGAAAGAAAGAAAGAAAGAAAGAAAGAAAGAAAGAAAGAAAGAAAGAAAGAAAGAAAGAAGGAAGGAAGGAAGGAAGGAAGGAAAGAAAGAAGGAAGGAAGGAAGGAAGGAAGGAAGGAAGGAAGGAAGGAAGGAAGGAAGGAAGGAANGGAAGGAAGGAAAGAAAGAAAGAAAGAAAGAAAGAAAGAAAGAAAGAAAGAAAGAAAGAAAGAAAGAAAGAAAGAAAGAAAGAAAGAAAGAAAAAGAAACACCAGTAGTGCAATGACAGTCCAGCACTGGGCCATGTTGTCCATGCAGAGAGTTTGACTGACAGGACACTCAAGGACACTTTGTCAGCAGCTGCTAGGGGTGCACACTGCTATTATGGCTCCGGTGACACAGCCCATGAGGTGAGCTTGGGAAGGCATTCTCTTAAGTTAGATAGACCCAGAAAAGAGCTCATTTAGTGGAGCTCTCAGTGTGAAGATTTCTAACTGCCTAGGCTCCAGGGACAAAGTTCAAAGGCAGACACTGACAGGAGTTTCTTTCTCTTAAAGAACTGATCTTCCTTTGGGAACAGCTGAACATTTTTTTTTAATTTTATCTCATTTTGATTTATGTGTGCGTGTGTGTGTGTGTGTGTGTGTGTGTGTGTGAATGTCTGCTATGTGTGCAGGCGCTGCCAATGAGCAGAAGAGTGCATCAGATCTCCTGGAACTGAAATAATAGGTAGTTACATTCCTTATGTGGATGCTGGGAATTGAACTCAGGTTCTCCGAAAGAGCAGTAAGTGTTCTTAACAGCTGAACTGTCCCTCCAGCTTATGTTTTAGTTAACGAAGCCCTTCAGCGTTTGTCACTGAGAAAACAATAGCTTCCCTGGACAGAAGTTATTTCTCAACCTAATCAACCCAGAACTCCTAAAATGTTCCAGTGGCAAAGACTCTTCCCCCCGCCCCCCGCCCCCCGCCCCCCCCCCCCCCCTTTTCTCGTCTCTCCCATCGTGTGTGCATGTGCATGTGCATATGTGTACTCACTTCTGAGTGGGCATGTAGAAATGAAGGTCCATGTGTGTGCCCGTGGTATTAGACAGTAGAGGACAACCTCAGCTGTCCTTCCTCCGGTGCCATCCACCTTGTCTTGTCTTCGTTTTGAGACAGAGTCTCTCATGTCCCTGATATTTAACAAATAGGCTAGGCATACTGGCCAGAAAGATCTAGGTATGCACCCGTATGTATTGATACAGTGCCGATAATAGAAACGTGTACTGCTATGCTTAGCTTTTTCCACGTTGTACTGGAAAAATCACTCTGGTCCCTTTGCTTTAGGAGGCAAGCACATCACCAACTGAGTACGCCCCCAGCTTGTAATAAGACCCCAATCCTTGTTCACAGTGAGCCCAAAGAAGAGCCTGCACCCTGGATCTGTGAGCCATCTGAGTTGTGAAACCTCCCCACAGATGTCACATCTAGTCAGTATCTGTGGAACAGAAACCCCATGATTGGGTCACAGTAATACAACATGATCCTGCCATCTCATAGCCGTGAACTGGGGAAGTGAACTAGACGAACCAGCAGAGGACAATACAATCATCACATTAATAGAGGTGCTTATAGGGTGACCCAGAAGCCTGAGGGAGGGACTCCATCTGAAATACTGAACTAAATGAAAAAGTGTGAAGAGATTAGAGAGGGAACAGACCTATAGCATGCTGTGTAGACCCCAGGCTGCAGACAGGGAGATGCCAAATCACTAATCTACAAATGAGCTGAGTTCCACGGAAGCCATTTTTCCCCTTCGAATATTAGACCGCAGCAGTCCCCATGTGTTTTTTGCAAAGCCTCTGCACTTTTCAGACTGACTGCTCATTTTAACTTGGCCCAAGCGGCAGCCCCAGTCTGTTCATTCTGGCATGAATCAGGTGAGAATGAATGATAATGGCCCCTTACTGACTACAGTAGCAAAAGAGTTCTTTAGAAAATACATCACAATTTGAAAGGGACCAGCCTACACCTTGCCAATACCAAGCAGAGCAATTATTTCTGCATCTCAATATGGGGTTCCAACTCTCATCCCAGATACAGCAAAACGCTCTGCTCATGATATGTAAGAAGGGGACAGTGATAACTGAGTCGAGGTCCTTACGGTGACCTGAGGAGCTATTAAGATGCTTGCTTTATCTGTGAGGGACTTGAAGCAGATTTAAAAAAAAAAAAAAAAAAAAAAAAAGTATTGAAGTTTTGTAATTAGAATTACATAAGTCAGAATAAATTTGGTTGCAAGTGTTAGGTAACCAGTCTTGGCTCATGGAACTGGAGAGTTGAGACAGCGCTTACTCAGATCCAGCTGGGATCAGAATGTAATGATGGATAGAAATCAGAGTCCGGGGCCAGGCTGAGCCCAGCCTTCCCCTAACTCTCACTCTTTTCTTTTTGGCTTGGTAACTGAAAGGTCTACTATCCTGGAGTTATATGCTCCAAATTCATCTAGTTACTTCATCTAGTAGGACTGTTTATCATAAATCAAGAACCCTACGTCTGACTCTCATTAGCCTGAGTCCTGTGCCCACCTATGAAAGACTCTCCAGGTAGGTTAAGTAGTTTCTTGGGCAAGGGACAGGTGATACATCCTCCTCACATCCCATCTTTAAATTAATGCCCTAGTGCCACCATCTTGAAATAGCTAATGATTTATTAATAGGGGCTCCATAGTTTCATCTTGCTATGGACTCTGCAAATTTTGGGGTCTCTCTCTTGTGATCAGGAAGAGAGAGTAGTTTAGATTATCAAAGCTCCCCTCAGAGATGAGATGCATGTGAACCTTGCTCGACCGGTAACCCACAACTCAGCAATGGGTGCTCCCAGAGGAGAAATTCTGCTCGCCGACAGGAAAATGGGTACTAAGGAGATCCCACAACAGAATCCTGTATAGAAGAAGCCTTTGCTGCTGTCTTGGTCTTAGGATGATTGACATATCCTGCTACTCACGCTTGCTGTAGGAGGTGAAACTGTATCGTCATAATTTGAGTCATACACAAATAAATAAATGTTTTTATTTTACATGGAATCAAAGTCTGTACAGCGTTGTTTCTCAGTGGAACACCCTCCATTTGTCTGCTACCAAATCCCCACTTTGTACAAAGCCACTGTCCTATAGTGGCTTAGTAAAGCGCTAGGCCCACACTGACTGTTGGTGATCACACTCTTCATTAATAACACTTTACAATATATGCCCTCTCTGTCTAGACCACCTCTCTACACATGGCACTGACTTTTGTCCTTAAAGAAAGTTAGACTGTTTCCCATGTGTTGCCCCTAGCCTGAAACTCAGCAATTCAAAGCTAAATGCAAACTTACAATTGTATCACTTAGGAAATATCCTCAGGGCAGTCCCTATGACATTAGGCTGGGCCTTTTGATGGTCCATGCATCAGCATTTCTCAGAGGTTCCCTGAGATGTTCATGAAAGGCCTTCCAAGGCATAAGAAAGACTACATGCTCAATCCACCTCAAATATTTCAAATGATGTCAGAAAACTGCAGAGCACTCCAACCCTAAAAAGCCTTCCCAGTAAAGAAGTTGGTTTAATTTGATAGACCCCAGTCTTCCACAGTGCATTTAAAACACAAGGTGGAAAACACTCCCTTAGGTCTCCAATCGACGTGATTGTAGAACATACCGAAAAGATGTATAACTGTGCAGCGGTCAGCCCAGCCCAGAAATCATTGCAAAGTTTATATGTATATCTGAAAATTGGGGGACTGACATGATTCAGCAAGTAAGTAGACTGCAGTACCCAGGACCCACTTGGTGGTGGAAGGAGAGGGGCAACTCCTGTAGGTTGGCTTCTGACCTTCAGAGATACACAGTTCTCTCTCTCTCTCTCTCTCTCTCTCTCTCTCTCTCCTACTCACACAGAGTGGTGCTGTCTTCAGTATAGATCTTTGTACTGTGCTTTCTAGACCTGTGCCTGGTCTTTGTGGAGGAGCCATGATGACTCGAGGAGACCACTGATTGCCTCCTACCCCACCATCAACAGTGCTTGAATGAATGGTACCTCGTGTACTGATTTTGCAACACCAAAACCTGGGCCATTCTTCTCTGAGATGGGAGGAACTCATTGACCCTTCCGTGTAACTTACAATCAGGCTAATCCATAAGCCCTCATTGTTAAATGAAGGATGTTTGCTAGAATATGTGGGCACAATTAAACCCCTGCCTCACTGTCAACGGGGGATGTCACTTTACCTTGATGCCACAGACCTCTCTCCTATGATCCCAACTGCGACAGATGTGTTCTCACTCAACCCCCAGCACTCACAAGTCATGACAGTTTCCTGTTTCTTCTACCCTGTTAGGAAGTTGATAGCTGGACCACAAACACCTAGACCGCAGTCCCAGCATCCCCGCCAGCCCCACTGTCAGCTTCCCCACCTTTGGAGTTTCTTCCTCATCTGTAATGGTCCCCCTGATGTCAGCTCTCACAGTGTTCAGGACTGTGCAACCCCCAAATGGTGAGACGAGGGAGGCCTCAGGCAGGTGTGTGTGGCAAGGTATGGCAGGATTCTTCCAGATGGCAAAGAGCCCACACCAGGTGTTCTCAGAAGCCTTTGTTCTCTCTCCTTCCAACTTCCTGGTTATTACCAGGACCTGCGAGGGGAGCAGCTTCCAGGAGAAGTGATGAGAGTCTGTCCCTCCTTGCTTCTGCTGTCTGCACTGTTTCCAGGTCCTTCCTGACTTGGCTGCCTTGGCCACACCCTCCATGTGCCCCGGTCTCTCTCCAAAATAATTACTTTTGAGGAAAAAGGTTTAAGACTCCATTTTCTACACTTTAGAATCAAATCCTGAAGAATGCAAAGCCAAAGCATGAAAAAAAAAATGGAGTTTTTCATACCAGCAAGGTGGCAGAGTCCTAGTCATTGTAGAAGCCCCCAGCCCCATAGAAACCAGGTCATGTTGTTCAATTCTCACCCTGCAGAGGCGCTCGGGAGCTGATAATAACTCAGGGTGTTTTATCACTCTGTGTCCTCAAGCTAGGCATTGGATGGGGAAAACAGTCTGGAAACAAAATTAAATAGTTTTAGATCTAATTTTACCAGGCCGAACGAGTCTGCAGATTGATTTTCATGGAATCTAATAGAGAGCGGCACCACGCCGCCCATCTTGTAGAAAATCCATCTCCCGCATTGTGCTTTTTACTTACTTGGCTGTTCACAAGAAGTAATAAGAAACTAATATTTTACAACGCAGTGTTCCACTCAGTAAACGGTCTTTCACTTGAAAGCTGTTGTGGATGCTTAAGTTCAGTTTCAGTTTTGTCTCTGGAAAATGCCTGCCTGGGTTTGATGGAAAAACTGCAGCCAGGCCTCGACCCTTCTCTTTATGTATGTGTGCATGCACGCACACACACATACACACACACACACACACACACACACACACGCAGTGTGTGTGCAAGTGTGTATATAAGGTATGCACACATATATGGAGACCAGAGAACAACCTCTGGTCTCAGCTTCAGGAAGGCTACCCACCTCCTTTGAGCACAGGTTACTTGACAGCCTTGAGTTCACCAACTAGGCTAGACAAGCTGGCCAGTGAGGCCCTGGAAGCCACTTGTATCTCCCTCCCCAATATTGGGAAGGCAAGCTTGCTGCAGCACCTGGCATTTTTATGTAGGTTTAGAGGATAGAATTCAAACACTCATACTGGCAAGGCAAGCATTTTACTGAGTGATCTAAACTGCCAGCCAGGAACTCACATATTCCATCATAGCCCATGAACAATGCTTTAGATCTTGTCTAGAGGTGGAGTCCAAGGCCATGTGGGTGGAAAAACTGTAGCTATGTGTCCTTTTGCTGAATCCTCTCATACCACCGTCATTTTTCCATTGCACAATGACTAAGCCTGAGTAGTCCTCCTTCCTCAGACTCTCTCTGTTGTTTGTTGGTCTGAATGCTGGTATGTGGAACCCAGGGCTGTGTATACACTAAACCAGCATGCTGGCGCTCAGCTCCAGCCTGGGTCCCCTTTTTGTTCTACTTTTACCTTTAAGTTTCCCTGGCTGTCCTTTACTCATTTAGCAGCCCCTGAACTCATGATCATCCCGTATTAAGCTCCCCAGTACCTAAGCAGGCCTGCCACACCATGCCTGGCTCTTGGCTCTTCCTCATCCTCAACGACAGACACAGGAGGTACAAACGTCAAAATCTGCACATGTTCATTCCAGTGCCTCTTGAAGCAGTGGGTGCTTTTTCATTGTATACAGAATGTGTCACCTTGTCCTGGGCACCCTCTAGACAAACACCTCCTCTTGATCACATCTGTTGAACACCACAGTGGCCTCCTTCATGAGTTGACTCCCTGAGGACAGACAGCCATTGGTTTGGTTTCTTCCTCTTTTTCATTGCAACCTATAGTTCTAATCAAACAACACAGGTAAATCTTCTAACACACACACACACACATACACACACACACACACACACACACACATTCATCTAACATACCTTCCAAATAATAAAACAGTAACTTTTAATATAGGAAACTGAATATTCACATGAGCGTTAGGATATGGTTGTGAGCATAGCACAAGGATCTCATGCAGAATCTTGATAATGCTTCCTTATCCTACCTGAGCATTTGTTAGCAATTCACAGGAAGCCAAGAGGCAGAGAGACCCCAAGCAACAGGGTTAGGTGACCTTGGAAATTGACTGGAATTCCAACACAAAGCAGAAAAATGCTAAACTGTAATGAAAACCAGTAGCTAAGAGAAATAACGTTGTTGACTAAGATTCTGTTTAAAACCCATTTGTCTGGTGCCTGCTGATTTCATATATGGTCTCATCTGCAAACCTTAAAGGGCACACTATCACCCTTCTTCACTCATCACGTTACAGAGAAGTTTCTAAGAGGACACGTTCATGTGAAGCAGTTTCCCTTTCATTGTGCCTGAACCATAAGCACAATGCCGCAGAAACTTTACAGTGGGATAGGTGTCACTGCAAACAGCCATATGCATCCAGTTCACATCGGCAGGCCATTTGCGAAGAAGATGAGTAATCTTCCTTTATGCATATGACGTTTAGCCTCCATGTATGTCTCAGTGCCACAAGCATACAGTGCCTTCAGAAGCCAGAAAAGAGCATTGGACACACTGAGGGTGGAGTTACAGATGGTTTGTGAGTGGCAGGAATCGAGCCCAGGCTCTTTGCAAGAGCACCTAGTGTCCTTAATTCCATTGCTCCAGCCCCAGAAATAATGTTCTAGTATTTAAAGGAGGTCTCCACCTCAGCGACCAATGACTAAGAGTCCTCTTAGATCATCTTAACATACGCTTCCCTTGCCTCTCTGCATTGGTGAACATGTCTTGTGGCTTTGCTGAATGGTGACATCCATACTTAGTTCTAAGCAAGGATTTTTTTTTTTGGGGGGGGGGATCCAGTGTATTTGGGAAACAGATTTAATCCTTGGATTCTCCCTGGAAAACTCTTCCATATTTCCCTAATAAACCACAGTCCCTAGCACCCTAAGAGACAGACTCACCAGTCTTTCCTTAGCTACCATTCTGTACACTGTGTTGCAATCACAAGAAGAGAAGAGCTATTCTTTCCCAATGTAAACTTGGGCTTTTGTTGAAACTGAGGCACACTAAACCACACAGAGTCTACTGTGCTATCTGAGAACCATAGGAAGACTCCTTCACATCCATCGCCATGCCTGAAATTCCACCATGAAAACTGTATCTGTTAATTAATTGTTCCTCGGTCTATTATAAGTATCTCAAGGGGGAAAAGGAGATTAATACAGTTCATGTGTGTTCTTCTCTTGTTCTATAACTGCATTTTGAAGCTGTTAAGGGAAGCGTGAAAGGGTCTTCTGGATGGTGGGGTTGAGGAGTTTCTGGAAGGGAATTCTGAACTCGATAGGGAAAGAATACTGAGAATTTCATCTCAGAGAGATAAGTCACCACAAAACAGCAGAGGCCAGGAAGGACCAAGAAACATATTTGCTTTATTCATAACCTTGCTCCATTTGAAATTTTAGCTATCTTGGGCAACATACATATAGTCTATGTAATTGCATATATGTTGTGCACACACACAAAAAAATGCTCAACACTAAGATGTGGTAAAATAGTAAGACAGTTAAAACTCCCTGTCCTGTGAAGCTTGTGTTCTGACTGGCATTTGATGAATAATTATAACATATAGTGCTAAACTTGGTGGTAAAAACTGTGACTAAAATCAAACAAAAACGGTTCTAGGCTCTATTCTTACCTTGTAGGGGTGAAGAGTGCTCAAAACATCTGAGCTGAATCCATAAAAAGTGTCTCTTTCCTCCCTCAGTTAAAACAGCTCGAAGTTACCCCCACACAGGCTTAAAGAATGGCAGGTGTCCCAAGTGAGATAGAGACTAAGGGAAGGAACAAGGGGCCATCTCATGCTCTACAGTTGTGTTTGTAAATACGTGTGCCCCAGCAGGTGTGGCTCTAGCACACAAGAACAGAGAAAGGTTGCTGTGAGCTTCTGATTTTGCTCTGGTGAGTCCCAGGAAAGAAATCAGAAGCACAAAACACCAGTCTATTAAGGAGGTTCAAAATGGTAAATAATCATTTTCATACATTAGCTAGAAGTTCAACCTAAGAGAAGTAATTCAATTTAGACTTGCAAATTCAGGTACTAACTCTTTGACCTCCTCTATAAACAGTGACCCACATGATCATTGCTCCACTTTTAGTTATTAGAATGTCTAATCCCTACAGGAGATGAGAAAGTTGCCAAATTTCCTACAGCGGTGAAGAAGAATCATGTTGACCTATGGCTAACTGAAATTAAGGGAAAGCAGGATGACTTGCTGGGAAGTTTTGTGCCTTACTCCTAATATTCAAATGAGCTCAATTCAGTACCTTTATAAAATAGCAGTAGAAAGCAAAATAGAGGGAAACACTATATCCAATTGGCTCCAGAAATGCAGATGTGAAAAATATCTACAGGAAACAAGATAAGAGATCTTGTGAGATGCAGTGAGAGGTAGGTCAGACTTTATAACCATGTAAGGCTAATGCAATGACTGGCAACACATTTGAGTTTGCATCATATGCCAGATACCATGTTTCGTTCCAGGTCCACATCTCAGTTAATTTGTACACTAGCCCTATGACATAAATTCTGACGATCATGTAATGATGGTGATCATGATAATGATGGTGATAAAAATACTGATGATGATGATACTGGTGATGGTGATGATGATGGTAATGATGGTGGCAATGATGGTGCTGGTGATGATTTGTGCTAAAATTTAAGGAGGTCAGAAAAGTTGGGCAAGGTCTCACAGCTTGTATGTGAATTGAAACTCAAAACTGCTTCAGCTGTTCAAAACCAAGACTTGCCTTGACCCTTTGAGAGAGACAGTCTCACTGGGAAATAACATGGAGAGGAAACTGCTGTCTACTGCAGGAGCATGTGGTAATGATCAAGATCAAGGTGGGAGGTGTGTTGAGGGAAATCAGAAGGATGAGGATAAGAGCTGGGAAAGACCTCATTCCCTCACTGCTTAAGCTAAAATGTTCAATAACATGCATTCAAAACTACCTAAGACAGATGCAAAACATGTGGCAAAGATAGCCACGTACTCACTATTCACAGAGGGGTTTAACATCCAGGTTTTGCATTAGGCTTCATTCCGAAGCAGGATCCTCAACCATGAGATTGCTTAGAGCTGAGTTTAGAAAAGATGGCTGAAGTTTGAAGAATAAAGGGAATCTATGTGGAGTTTACCCTCATCTAACTATGGCCCAAACTCTTAAAAGGGGGGTCCTTTTCATCTGTGTGTGTCCTTAAGCATCATAAGAGGTCATTTATTTTCCTACACTGCTCCCTCCCTCTTCATAATTTATACTATTCTTCATAGAATGCAAATCTCACCACTACCAGTCTAGTTTCAAGTCTGCAATGTTCTATTAACATTTCACAGTCGGCCTCAACATCACTATATGGCAAATAGAACCCTGGAGGATATCTCTCTGCTCTGTTCATCTCTTCTATTGCTGCTCATCTTGGACTCCTTCACCCAGCAGCAATAACTGACACCACACACTATCTTCTGCTTCCTAGAATTCTGCATTGCCTTCATTGGAGAAGATTGATTTAGGCGAAAGATTAAAGCACAGAGAAGCATGATATATAGGAAATTGTTTCAAATAAACCAACAATTAATGATGATGATGTAATGTAATGTGATGTAACAATGTAATGATAGCCTGGTAAAGAATTAAGAATTGAAGATATGCCCATTTAAAACAAGGAATAAGGAAAATAGACAAACAGAAGTGACCCAAGGGTTTCTAATTTGGACCTTCAATAGATGACATTAAGTAGATCAAAACATACAGAACATACTTAATTTGAACACATGGGATCAGGTACCTATAAAACTATGGATTAAAATGCCTAGTAGGAAGTAAAGAATTGGACTTTAAAATCATAAGAGCATAAGAGGTTAACCAATAAATACAACGCCTCTGGCCACTGTCATCAGATGTTCGCAAGTAGGGTGACCTTCTGTTGTAGTTTTCAAACTGGGACAGTTATGAGTTGAAGTGATGCTATTAAAGATCAGACTGGAGTGTCAGGACAAACTGGGGCAGATCAAGACATTCTGGGGCAGACTTCGTTCCTAGAGCGTGTACTAAGTGAAACAGAGCAAAGGTGACATCACTGAGAAATCATCCAAAACCCACAGCCATGTGAGGCAGCATGCCTTTTATACAACAGAGAGGTTGAGGACATTAACAAAAACTTAAAAACAACAACAACAACACTTCTAAGTCAGGGAGTCACAAGCTCCCACAAGTTCTGGGTCTTGAGAAATATTTTCTGTTATGGTGCAAGTGATGCAGAGTTGGAATGTTTGTGAAGAAGCCTGCCACCGATGTGGTTTGTCATTCTAGGTCCATTTCAAGGAGAGCAATATGCAGTGCACTTCTCAAAAGCCCATGTGATAGAGCTGAAGAGAGAACTCAGTTGGTAGAGTGCCTGCCTTGAGAGCAAAAGGACCTGAGTTTGAGCTTCAGAATTTATGTTTTTAAAAGGAAAAAAAGGGCAGATGTGGTGGTTTTCTCAGTATCAGGGAACTAGAAGCAGGTAGATCCCTGGGATTTGCTAGCTAGCCAGCCAGCCACCCTAGCCTAGCCTTCTTTGTGAGATCTAGGCCAGTTGGTCAACTTGTCTCAAAGGGAAAAAAAGGAAGGAAGGAAAGAAAGGAGGGAAGGAAGGAAGGAAGGAAGGAAGGAAGGAAGGAAGGAAGGAAGGAAGGAAGGAAGGAAGGAAAGAAGGAAGGAAGGAAGGAAGAAACAAAGTTAGACAGCATCTGAGAAATAGCAGCCATGGTTGTCCCCTGGCACGCATGCGCGCGCGCGCGCACACACACACACACACACACACACACACACACACACACACACACAAGAGCATGTAAACATCACTCTCTGCTGTTGGATAAGATCAACCGTAATATCATGAACACGAAATGTGGTGAGCCTCCAATACAAAGACTAAATGCCCACGAAGCTTCTCCTCCAAGAGCAAACAGTCCCTGAATCGAAAGAACAACTTACAATGGTAGAGATGGACTCAATAAAGCTATGAAGCTATGACCTTTAAAGCTGTTAAAAGTTCAGGCCCTCTAGAGCAGACAGAAACTTTGCTCTAAGTCTAGATAGGAAGAACTATGAAGCACCGAGGTAAAGAACAGCTAGGATATTTCCCAAAGTGACAAAAAATTAGAAAAAGGGAAATGTATACCGATGTGTAGTGAGGAAGGCTGCGTGCTCGTGTTGCTAAGTATTTTAGGACTTGAGTAAAAGTTTAGTAAATAATGTAAATACATTTCAGTGCCTAATTTAAGGAATATGCTGTAATCTGTGTAAAAACTTCCCAAATGACTTAATAAGTTCAGAATGCATTTGCTACTATAAACATATGAGCTTACAAGCAAGCCCTCCACAAGCTATGGGCTCAGGAGTCACTTGCTGAAGAAATAACTCTGTAGAACCTCCATCCCTTTGATTTGAATTATTTGAAGAATAATTTACTATGTGAGCCACTTGCTCTCAAGTCTCGTGAGGGTTTGGAAGGGTGTGATAGCTGAGTGCTGTCTATGCCCTTATGCCCCATGATACCTTCTGCTCAATGATAAGGTCCTTTCAGGGTGTGTGTGTGTAGAGGCCAGAGGGTAACCCGCAGGAGTCAGCTCACTGCAACTCTGGTCCTCAGGCTTGTGGAACACACCCTCACCTTCTAAACCATCTCACTAGTTCATGTGGCCATCTTAGATTGCACAAGAAGAGAAGTCGGCCTACAACCATGTTATGCTTGATGCCAGAAGGTTGGGCCCTATAATCCACTTATCAAGAATACATAACCTTCAAGTCAGCAGTGAAGCCAAGGCGCCTACAGTGGTACCCATATGTACAGGTTGCCTGAGGATGCCAAACTCAGATGTGGAGAATGATGTCATACCATACATACATTTCTAAAAACATCCATTCCCATATAAAATGAA
>NC_034605.1:13371856-13389828 GCF_900095145.1 Mus pahari
TCCTTTGAAATTTATTAGGACCTGTTTTATTTCTAAGCAGATTATCTCTCTCAGTAAGTGTGCTGCGGTATCATGAGATGAAAGTACACACCTCTCTTGTTGATCAGAGTATTCTGTGCATGTCCCTGAGATCAGGCTAGCTCCAAGCTCTGCTTCAGCCTCTCCTCCATACCATCTCTCTTCCCTGCGTTTCCTCCCCAGATCAGAGAGGAATGCTAAAATCTCATGGCCGTGCATCTGTCTACCCTTCAGCTTATGTTTGCTAGTTTTTGATTCATGCTGCTTGAAACTCTAAGTGAACTCAGTCTCAAGGATATCCTTTTAATGGTTTATTGTGATTACATGACTTTTTAATTCATGGGAATTTCCCGAATCTCAAGACTTACGATATCTGTTGTTAATTCAGCCTTGTGACTAGTACCTTCATGGTATATCTGTCCATACATACTCATCTTCAATGTGTCTCAAGCAAACTGATGATCTACTTTCCATTTATCCCATATGGCATCTGGTCCTCCCTTGTCTTTTTAATTAACTGCTCATATTTTTTTGTTTTATTTTGTATTGTAGGGTTCTTAGATCTTGTGTGTTTGTTTGGTTGATTTGGTCTTTGTTTTGCTTTTGGGTTTTTTTTTTTTTTTTTTGTTTTTGTCTCACTCTGTAGCCCAAGGGAGCCGGGCGTCCACTATACAGTGCAGTGTGACCTGAACAACTGCAGTCTTCCAGCTTTGACCTCCCTACTGCTGGATTACCAGCACGAGCTACTATACCCAGCACTGATCAGTAATGGTCAACACTGTATTTTATTTTATGGGTTTTGTTTGTTTGTTTTTTACTTTTTAACTGTATCTCTATTTTTTATTTATTTATTTTTAGTGATAGGTTAAAATCTTTAAATCTGCTTATTTAGTCAGTCACTAAATAAGCATCCCTAATCTCTAATCCAATGAGTGTTTTGTTTTAGACATTACAGTTTTGAGCTTTAAATGCTTCACTTTTAGAGTTTTACTTTTAAATTTCTGTTTCTTTATCAAGATTCCATCTACTTACTCATTGTGCCTATGGTTTCTTTAAAATTGTTATTTTCAATTCTTTGCTTGTTTTTGTTTGTTTTTGAGATGGGATCTTAAAATGTGTCTTTTGTTGGCTTGGAATTTGCTGTGTAGACCAGGATGGCCTCAAACTCCCAGAGATTTTCCTGATCCCAAGCTCTGGGATTAAAAGTGTACACTACTGTGCCTGGCTTCATTAAAATTCTTAAAGATTCCTGTACCTTCCATATAAAGCCCTTCCTGCTAATGTCAATGTCATCTAATCTTATACCTGAGCTTTCTTGCCTGTGGTTCTGTTTTCTGGCTTCTCATGCAGTGTTATCATGGTTCTTGCTTCCATCTTCTAGACATCAAAGGATGTGTGGCTGAGAATTCGGATTTTACACTGTTTCTCAACATTTCCTCTGTTAAGAAGCTTGTAGCCAATAGGCTTGCTCATTTCAGGCTGGGTGATAACCAGTCCTAAGGCATGGCCTTTCTATTATCCCAGCCAAACATAAACTTTCCCCTCTCCCTGACTGGAACACTTGATTTCATAACTCTGTAGCCTCCTGACTCTGACTCCAGCATTAAGATCCCTTGAAGGGGGAAGCTGCTCTCTGCCAGGATCACACCCTCCCTGCATTCCTGTATAGCTAAGACAGCACAGAACTCCAGCCATGTCTGGGGTCCTGTCTCTACGTCTGGTGCTTCCTTCTGCCCTCAAACTCCACTTGTCTTAATGGTGCAACCTTTGTTCTTGGCTTAGATCAGTTTGTGAACATCACTGTGGACTTTGTAGAATCTGTCTTTCTACTAGAAAAACGATTTCCTTTTCCTCAGACACAGTCCTTGTTCACTACCTGCTACCCCAACTCTGCAAATAGTCACTTCATATATCTTGTTTTATTTTAGTGATGATTACAGTGGGGGCAGTTCATCAAGGTCATCATGACCAGTAACATTTCCCTCCCTTACTAATGACCCTTCCTCCCTGCTCTCTCCAGGCATGGGCTTGGGATGCTGTAACAACATGTTCATGGGTTCTCTGTTCAACAAACAAAGGAGAAAACAGTTCCTCTGCAGCTCCTACTCTTCATTCAAAGGGAAGCAACAAGACCAACTGAACAGTTACCACATCCAACCTCTTCTTTCCCTCAGTGATATCAAGTTAGTTATGGCTTTGGCTTTAAAAAGTAAAGGAGGGGAAATCACTCTATTTTCTCATATGGGGATATTCCTCAGCATGGTCTGTCACTAAGTTTCAACTAACCATGACCATGTTTGTTTATGAATACAGTGCAAGGGATTGCTTTTGCAGAAAGCACATGTAGTTTTTTCTCCTAAATATTAACCTTTAAGTCTTTCAATCATAATCTCATCATCACATGACTTTTTCACACACACACACACACACACACACACACACACGGGATGGAGCAATGACTCGTGGCTGAGAGCATTTACTGCTCTTGCTGAGGAACCAGGTTCAGTTCCCATCACTCACACATTGGGCTACACTCATCCATAACTCAAGTTCCAGGGGATTCAGTACTCTCTTCTGATACCCAAGGGTACCTGGCAGGCACATGATGTACATACATACAGGCAAAGGAAACTTTCATACACCTAAAATAAAATAAAGAAATCTTAAACACATAGGATATTCAAGTTACATTTTACTGTCTTTGACATGGTGTTGATTATATTTTAATCTGAGAATATTTAATGGGCTCATAAAATCATACATATTTAAAGTATATCATGTTATGATTTTATAGATGTATACATTGTATAATTATCATAATTAGGTTAATATGCCCATTATCACTCGGAGTTACCATTGTGTGGTGTGTGTGTGTGTGTGTGTGTGTGTGTGTGTGTAAGAGCATAAAATCTATTCTCATTAGGCTGCAAGCGTTCAATGCATTACTGTTGCCTACAGTCATGATGCTGCTCATTAGGGAATCAGAACCCTGTCCTCTTATACATGAAAGCTTTATGTTCTTTGACTGGCATCTCCCCACTCACACCCCAGCCTTTTCAGATTGCACATGTAAATGAGGTCATACGGCACATATCTTTTGCTACAAAGCCCATAATTTCAACCATTTGAGGGCAAATTGAATGGATTCCTTCTTTTCCATGAAGGACATTCTACTGTGAGGGAGCACCACATTTTTTGTTTATTCATTCATCTGTCAGTAGACACTTGAATGTCCGTGTCTAAGCCACAGTGAAGTGACACTTTTAGTCCTTTGTGGTATAGACCTATGAGAGAGATTGGTATGTCCATAGCAGTATACTGTTTCATGTTATCACCGATGCAGCTCAGGACCTGGACTTTCATATGCACCTTTACCAACACACCATTTTCTCTTCTTGTTTACCGTAGCTGCCCTGTCGGTGTAGTGTGCTGTTTCATTGTGGTACTCCTTCCACTTGCTCTCTGCTAATAGCTACTGCCATTAATCATTGTCTGCTCATTAGCCAGCAGAGTATCCTCCTTGGAAATATCCACGCCCTTTTCCTTAAGCATGAACTTTAGATACATAATAAGTACTTGTCCTGGCTTATCCATGCCTCACACAATATGGAGAATCTATGTTCACTGAAAAACCCTCTTCATCCAACATTCAGATTTAACTGCATGCACTCCTTTTGTTTGATAGACATGAAAAAATAAACAAACAAAAAAACAGCAACAGCAAAAAGCAAGGACTTGAATGGATCTAAAATAGTCTTTATATATTTCACAATTTTGCCGTGAAATAGTTTGGTATATTTTGTGGGTGTTTCGCTGGTATTCCTGCTTTATTAAAAAAAATTATAATTTCATTTTGAGATCCTCCAGACAAAATCATTTGAGCTTCACAGTCTTGGTGCGATGTTATTGGACTCACTTAATGAAATTATAACTCAAGCAAGGTATTTCATTCTGTTGGAGTAAATGAGCTTGTGTGGCAGGGCTCAGGGGGAGCAAAGCCTTCGATGTGTAGATCCTTAGTGTTTGCTAGAATGAAGGAGGAGCAGGCACTTCATATTAGAGTTATTTATTGTTCTCTTTCTGTGAACACTATATTGGTGCCTGTCCCTACTGGAAACAGCAGCTGTTAACAGGCTCCGAGATGAATTTCAATGTGATCTCCCTGGCCTCGGGAAAGATTGTCTAAAGAGAAAACAGGCTCAGCCTTGGAAGAAAAGAACCAATCCCAACCTAGGCCTGGTTGCCTGAAGGCTAAGGGCACCTAAAAAGCAACAGTGAGTGTTTTTATGGGTATCTGCCCTTAGATCAAGGTATAAGTGCAAATGGGAATACGGGTACGGGCAGGACTCCTCTGTAATAACAGGATGAGGTCAGAAGCAGGGTTGAGCATGGTAACTCCTTTAAAACATCCTGCCCCGAGGTAAGGAAGGCAGCGGAGGAGAAAGAAAGGACCCTGCACGGCACAGTCCTTCTTGGCCAAGCCCCAAGCAGCTTAAGAGAAGATCTGAAATACCTCTAATGCAAGTCTGTACCACAACTGACAAGCACTTTCATCCGTGGTCCTTTAAAAACTATGGTCCAGAATCATAAGGAAATGAGAGCTGTGCAGACACAAGGAGAGTCTATGCTGGTGCCTCGAGTCTCTGGCAGGCTTTCTAGAGAATAGGTGCTGTATGAGCAGATCCCCACAGCTTCTGCAGCATAGTTTGTTCCGTGGAAACTTCTAAAATAAGGAACTCTGACTCCTTTAACTGCTCATTTTAAAATGTGTTTTACAAGGGCACTTCCCACCTAGAATTCTGTCACCTATGTGTTTAAGTGCGAAATTGCCACTTTGGCATGTTGATGGATGCCAGAAATGTTAGTCTCTGAGAGACTGAGATAGAAGGATAGCAAATTCAAGGCCAGCCTGGGCTGCACAGCGAGATGCACATCATCAAGGACAGGAAAGCATGCAGAAAGCCAGTTGTCCCTTTGTCCCTGAAATTACATCGGTGTCAATGACATTTGACTATCCTTAGGATAGTTCAGGCCCTTTACCTGACCCTGGCCTAGTTCTCCCCTCTAGCACTTCTACTTAAATACCCACAAAGTGACAAGACTATAGATCCAATACGCGTGTGTGTGTGTGTGTGTGTGTGTGTGTGTGTGTGTCTGTATATGTATATGTGTGTTTCTCATTGTCTACTTTTTTATGTCATAGCTATAGCTCAAGAGCTCAGAGCAAATATTCCACCAATGAGAGAGGTTAGGAGAATCCTTGCCTTTACTGGGACAAGTCTCCTAATTCTGGAATTGTGTTACTGGATTTTGATTATTTTAGGAATTTCTTTATATGGTAGGTGTTAGCTCATTCACCTATAAGTAGATGAAATGTTATTACCCTGAAGACAGCTATTTAAAGTTTTCAGGGATGTGAAACAAGGGCAGAGAAGATTCCAAAAGTAAATAACTAAATATATAAGAGAAGAAAAATGGAAATCATAAGATTTTAAATTGAATAGAGAGAGGAATTTGATAAAAACGCTGTCTGAAATTCAATAATAATTTTTTTAAAAAGAGCCACAATGAGGTGTCTGCAGCCACGATGACCTTCCCACCTCTCCTTTCCAACCTCTTGGTAATAAGAACATAAGAAAGCACTGGGCTTTTCTGAACCTCGATGTCAAAAGTGCATCTCCTCTTCTTTCTCTTTCCAGACAAAGTCAGCATACTGTCAACCTTCCTCGCTCCTTTCAAGTACCTAAGTCCTGGCACCACAAACACAGAGGATGAAGATAACCTTAGTAAGCAGCCCTTTTCTTATGGAGGGGTGGTACTCCCTGGATGTGTATGGGGGTGGGAATGTCTTTCCCTGTCTCCTTGAAGCCATGGAGGGGGAGTGTTGGTCTGGCCAACTATAGGAGGTCCCGTATCCACTTCCGTCAGGCCATCATCTCAAGTTCCACCCTTACCCATAGTTCCATCCTCATCCATAGTTTCGTCCTCACCCGTAGTCCCACATTCTCCATACTCTCACAGTTACAGTAAACGATCATCACCCAAGGTATGGAATCCTTACCCAAAGTCTCACCCTCACCTGAAGTCCATCTTCACCCTCAGGACCAGATGCACACAGATGTTTATTCTCACCCATAGCCTATGCCTACATGCAATCCCATCATTACCATAGTCCCAGCTGGAATCTACCCTGACCAGCAGCCTAACCCACCTGTAGGACCAAACTCATACAGAGCCCTCTCCCAGAGTCTCATGTTCATGTGCCATCTTCCCTTGCAGTCTCTCATCCTTCCAGTTGAAGTTCTGTCCCCATTTGGAATCCCAGCTCCCATTGCAGCTCCATCTGTATCAGACACCTCCTTCTCATCTAAAGCTGGGGTCTGTGGAGTCTCAGGCCTGTCCAAAGCCTCACATCTCACCGAGAATCTTATCACCACCAGGAAATCTACCCTTAATTGAAATCCCAGTCTCATCTATACCCTATCTTCGTATGGATCATCCTTATTATAAGAATAAGAAAATATCAGTAATGCACAACCAAGAACCCCAAGGAATGTGGGAAATAAACCAGTTTTCTTAGACTATTCTCTTTTTTCTTTCCTTCATTCTCTTCTTGTAACTACAGAGGAAAAAAAATGATTGTAGTATCATGGTGTCTCAAGAATAGACTTTAACGTTCTTAAAAAGAAAAGAAAAAAGGTCAACTAGGGGTTTTCTATTGAAACATCTCTGGTGCATGACGTTGGAGAAGAATAGGAGAGCATCATTAAATGTCTGGTTTGAAGCTGGGTTAGAGAAAGGGGTCATATCCATATCATCCGCTTACATCCATAAGGAGAGCGCAGAACAGAAACTAGCAGAGAGAGAAAAGGAAGTCAGAAGAGAGGAGAGACAAGAGACAAAGGAGAGAGAAGGGGAGGAAGAAGAGGGAGGGAGGGAGGGGAGAATTGGGAGAGGAGAGGAGAAGAGAGGAAAGGAGAGAAGGGGAGGGGAGAGGAGAAGAGAGGAGAGGAGAGGAGAGGAGAGGAGAGTCAGAAAATTGCACACCTCATACCTGGGGCATACTGTCAAACATTTAAAAGAAAAGGCCAAACATTTCACAAGAACATCTCTCTGAATTTAATATCACCTAACAGATGGGCTTCTTTTTCAACTAAAATGAGCTAAGAATGTGCTTGTCATGGGATGGGAAGGAGGCAAGGTGCTATTGATGGTTGCTAAGATAATTGGCTGAATCAAGCAAAAACACTGGCAGAGATTTCCATAGGAACTGAGACCCATGTTGTCGCCAACCACTACGAATCAAAACACACTATTGTGGGCACCCCTCTCCAGCCAGTCACTGATGCTATTGGATGTGGAGATTTCTTCCTGTAAGTAGTCACTTTCCTCATAGCTGTGACAAATGCCAGCAAAAGCACCTTAAGGAAGGGAGGTTGTATTTTAGCTCACAGTGCAAGACTATCACGGCGGGGCAGTCACGGCTGCAGAGCATGAATTGGCTGTTCACATTGCAGCCACCACAGGGAGGCAGAGAGGGATGAATGCAAACGCTCAGCTTACTTTTCCTCTTTAAGTTCACGATCTCAGACCACGGGGCGATGTCACCCAAATCTAGGGAGGGTCTTGCTGCCTTAGTTCACCCAGATCAGAAACTCCCACACAAAGGAGCCCAGCACTTTTTCACCTAGATAATCATGTCTAGATCCTGTCAAGTTGGCAGTGAATAGTAGCCATCACATGTCCCTACACCACTGTAGGCCCAAAAGTAAAGCTGAGAGAGTTCGAAGGTCATAACCTTGCCAGATGTTCACAATCTTCTGCTCAGATCTTTTTTATTTCCAAAGGAATGAATAGAAAGGTGATGGATAGGGGAAGAAATTGACTGGGCTTAGACGTGAGCTCTTGACCATCTCTAGGCTGCCCTCTTAGCAAGGTTCATGGTTCAAAGTAAAACCTTGACAGGTCATTGTGTATATCCTCTTGTGGTGGTCTGAATTTAAGAGTTTTCAGATCAGTCAAGTTACGAATGACTATCTCAGAAACCTTAGAAAGACTGAGGTAAAAAAGCAGAGTGTGTGTGCCGAGTTTATTCTGACACACACACCAGCAGCAGCTGCAGCTGCGGCAGCAGCTTCTCTTCTGAGCACCTGTAGCATTTGACTCCCTCCTGAGTCTGACAGGAAAGTAGAGGCCTGGATTGGGGTCAAGGAGTTCTGCATGCATGTTCACTCTTGGGCTTGTGAGCTTGCAAATGGGCATGGAGGTGTTATCAGCACAGAAAGTCACAGAGTCAAAGAGAGCTGGGGACATAAAACACAAGGAATGCTCAATCAAGGACTTGCAACTAAAGCCACTTTCCTCTGATTTGGTTTACTGGATAATGGAAAAAAAAACATGTGGATAAAAATAACTCTTAATTGTTTATTATATATCAAAATATTCTTGAAGTGCACGCGTACAAGTACTTGTGACTGTGCGTGATTATATATATGGAAGCCAGAAGAGGATATTGCATGTCTTCCTCTATTGTTCTGCATTTGATTTTATTTTTGTTTTGTGTTGTGTTGTGCTGTGTTGTGTTTGTTGAGACACTGTCTCTTCACTGAACCTGAAACTCATGTCTCTATCAGGTTGTATCTGTCAAGCAGTCACTAGGACCTGCCTTTGTCTACACCCCAGCATTAAGGTTAAGGATGCCCATGGCAGCTCCTGGCTTTAGCATAGGCAGTGGAGATCAAAACGCAGGTCCTCATGTTTGCATAGCAAGCACGTTACCCACTACACCATCTTCTCAGAACCCGCTTTCCCTCTAGATGCTGTTCATTCATTTAGAAAACTATTTTTATGTGTTTGTACTTGGTATGTACATGTCCATGGTGTGAGTGGTATTCATGTTTATCTATGTATGTGTGAAATGACACATACATCTGTGAGAGTGGTATATGTGGTAGACGTACATGTCTGTATACATATGTGTAGTGTACATGAACATATGTGTGGAAGCAAGGGTGGGGAAGAGGAATCCACTCTAAGCCCCATTCCTCATGTGTTGCATTCTCTGAACCTGCTATTCCAGCTACTGCTCTATTGCAAAGACAGTTCATGTCTAACCATTTAGATGGCTTCAACTGTTCAAGAGTGCCTCTCAGCAGCTACCTAGATTCTGGCATTCTGGAATTTGTAAAAGATATCACCTAGAGCTTCTCCATTTCAAGAAGTTGTGCAGAGAGACAGAGAAACATGGTCAGGACACATCCACCACACACACATATAGGCTTTGCATATAGAACATTGGTATCTAGGATCCAATCACCAGCAGGGCTGGATCTGAACCGGGAGACCCTCATGCAATACTATGCTTGCAAGACTTGTCTGCCATCAGTATTCTGCCCTGAGAAGGCTTCCTTGCTACATGGAACAGAACTAGGTCCCTCTCTGCCCTGGCCCCACCCTCTGCTCAGAAGTTGAGATTTGGCTCAGATTCAATGATAAACAACTGAGACCAAGAGCAGAGGACCTCCATCTGCTTTTCCCTGAATCCCATGCACACTTGACACAGCTTCATAGGTTACTCATGGCAAGTCTTTGAAGAAGGCATCTTCTACCAGCTGCCACACCCACATGCAACCAGCAAATGCCAAGTTCCTGGTACCTCGTGCACACCTCAGCCTGAACCTATCTGCCAGGCACTGAATAGTGTAGGCTATCTCCTGACCCTCTACTCACCAAATCCTCCCCACTGTCTGGAGGAAGAACTGGGCTGCTTGCCTCTCTGCTGTTATTAAGCCCCGTCACCGGGGAGGAGCGGCTCTGTTTTTAAAACCAGGGCTGCTTGGCAGCCGAATAACCTTCACCAGGAACAATATTATCTCTTCAAATGTAGCGTGGCGCACTGGATGGCTGGCTCTCCAGAGCCCTCCTGACCCGCAGACATGACAGTGCCATTACCAGTGATGCATACAATCCCAATGATGCCAAGCCATGAAAGGAAGCAAGCCGGGTGTACATAATAACCCGGTAGAAGATTCTGGCCTGCTAGGGAGCCAGCAGAGAAGGAGAAGGTACACAAATAAATCCACAAACAAGCAAGGCTTCTTAGGGATGATAGCTGTATGATCCCATCTCAGACCAGACTGCCACCTTGTCTAACCATTCCTGAATGTCATCAGCCCCGGTCATCAAGCTTAATAAACTGCAAATAACAGAGTTATTTTGGAAAATAAATATGTAGCCACAGCAATGAGAATATACAATTTTTTTCCTTCCTGTCCAAAATGCAGTTCCTTCATGCGTTGGACCTTCAGACATGGCATTATAATTGCCGGCACATTTTGTCAAATGAGATAATGTGCTTATAAGGCTCGGGAGGCGAGTCCAGGTGGGAGAAAAACAGAATGGAAATAATTTCATTTTTCATTTTCCTGTACAGATGCCTTCCTGACTTAGACATTTTCTTTCCGAGCCTGGCGGTCTTCAAATTGCTCGTGATTGTTCTATTTCTGTTGCTTATGGTATTTATCTAATGCCCGTCTGAAGTTATTTGCTTGCTTTCCCCCTCTAATTCCCACAATGAGAAGACTCGTGCATGGAACTCCATGAATGGACCATATGGAAGTCAAAGTTCACAGATGTCTTTTTTTTTTTTTTTTTAAATGCTGTCTTGACAGAGTGAGACGATTCTCCATTATGGCGAGACAGAAGAGCCACGGGCATATAGGTGGTGGATGTGGTCTCCTTGGGAGTGAGTTTCCTGAGGAAAGATGTTTGGAACCCAAATCAGGAATGTTCTAAGGGGAGTAGGGGGTGAGACTATGTGTGTCAGGTAGAGTGAGGGGTCATACCAGAGTTACTGCATCATTCTACCCCGGTTCCTGGCTCCTCGGCATCCCGAGCTATGTCTGATATGCTCACGAATATGCACTTGTACATACCCATGTATGTGTATTAGTGACAAGATTGCCCATGATCTAATTTACTCTCTCATTCAATGGGGGGGGGGGGGCTGGGGCTTCAGGAATGCTCAAAGAAAGGAATACGTTTACAATGTGACTAGAAGGGGAGGACCCGCCAGGTAGGAAGAACAGGAGAAGGTAGAAAGTCCCCGTGTCCCCTCAACCCAGGTATGCACACATGCTATCAGAGTAAGAATCCCAGATCTGCCCTGGGAGTTGACAGTGCAGGTGCAACAGTGTTCACCCTCCCCATTTGTTTGTAGGGTCCAGGGCTCTCCCCTCTATTCCCCAAGCACGCTCCTTCACACGTCGCTCTTCAAGTCTGTGTTGAAAAGTCAGAGATTTATTGTTTGATCTCCTGGCTTTTTGAATCCGTCGATTATTATATGTAACAATTGGGCGCATAAAACCTATTAACTAAATGGTGGGGAAAAAAAGAATATAATTTCCTGGGTCAGAGGAGGGGAGTGGAGCATATTTAATGCCTTCTCTGTGAAGAGGAGAATATGAAGGTGTGACGTCAGAGTTAGAGCTGTGAAGAGCCCACAGGAAAGGATGGCACTAGTAAGGTACTCACATGCAGCTTGGACCTAGGTATGAGCTTAGCTGTAAAAGGATATGCATATCTGCAGGCAATATTAGAGTAAGGAAAGGTCCTTCTGTCTCCAGCCTTGCCACAAGAGGACTGTTACCAGTGTCTGTGTTGCTCCCAGTGACAGAAAGGGGCCCTAGAAGAAAAGATAGGGCTTTTATCCACATGAATGGACATATAGGCAATGCAATAAGCTCTCACGGGAGTGAACGTTTGCCCTGACAAGCAAAGGAAGAGACCAGGAATGTCTTTTGTTCTGCTCCTAGGGAGCTGGCGCCGTTCTTTGGTTAACATTTCAGGATGGTCAGATCAATATCTCTCATTCAGCACACCAGAGAAATCAGAAAACGATTAACCCTTCTCTCTGGAATATCCTGGGATTTCTAGGGAAACTGTTGGAAATCACCAGCAAATAAAATAGTCATGAAGAGAAGCTGGATACAGATGCAAATAGGGGTCCTGAACTGTTTCCCTGCTGCACTTTAAAGTGACCCTGTGGTGGCGATTTTATTAAGCCTGATAGATAGACAAACAGACAGATAGACAGAGAGAGACAGACAGACAGACAGACAGACAGTAGACAAATAGATACATAGTGGACAGATAGAGATATTTATATATTCACTTAACTCATCCCCACCCACTGCTGAAGCAAATACAAGTAAAATCTTCAGTCTTTCATTTAAAGAAACGAAGCTTGCACAGAGTGATCTAAGATCTCAACGTGCCTAAACAAAGGACAAGGGCATCATGTGATCTCTTGTCTGCTTGATTCTTGACCCTGTGAAGTGGCCACTGATGGGTCCCAGGACAGAGACCTCAGCCTAAGCCTAGATGGGCTCTAAAGTTCTTGCTGGACACTGAGAATTGGTTATCCAAAGCATGTCATCCCAGGGAGCCGTATGTTCTTTTTAACCAACTGCTAGTAATTATTGATTATTAAGGAAGAAGCTCACAGAGGCAGCAGGTGGTTCATATGGGTCTACCTACTTCAAGAGCAGAGACACCTGAGTTTGATATCCAGCACCCATGTGAAAAGTGTGGTGCTGGAAGCCCCTGTAACCCCAATGCTCGGGAGGCAGAAACTGGGGGATCCATGGCCATCCAGCCTAGACTACTTGGACACACACAAACAGAGAGAGAGAGAGAGAGAGAGAGAGAGAGAGAGAGAGAGAGAGAGAGAGAGAGAGAGAGAAACTTATACACCAGTCTAATAATCAAAGTTTATATGAAGAGCTCCACCTACAACAGTAGCAAGCTATTAAGAGTTATAGAAGAGAAGCAAATAAAAGGGATTTCACCATGTGTAGGGCAAAAATGTTGTTTTCTGAGTTCGATTCTCTAAGATACAGCAGAGGTCATCTGATAGGCTAGCCACCATAATCACACTGGCACACTTATTAAATCCCCACATTGTAAGAAATCAATAAGAAATTAGAGGACTCCAAGCAGGTTTCTAGGCAATCTGATGTGGGGATTTGGGAATTGTTTTGTTTGATCTTTATTTTCCAATTTGAGTTCCGTTTGGGGAAAATCACATGGTTTAATCTAATGTACGCTCCCCGTTGGCTTGAAATGCCCTAAATGGCAGAGTGCATTGCTGTGTGCATACCAGAGCACACAGCGATTAACACGAACAGTTGAGATTTAGCACTTGCTACCTAAACGGTAATTATTTCTGCTGAGATCCATAACAAATGAACGTTGCATGGTTATACCTTAGAAAACACTCAAATTCACAGTTCTGAACAAACTAACCTCCCCAAATCCTAAGTAGCAAATTGATATAGTAGTAAGCCCATTTCACAACTCAGAAAAATGAAACCGAGAGGCTGAGCTCCATTTCAACGCAGAGCCTAGTGCCCCCACATGGAGCATCCATGAAAGGGCTGCTTTGGCTTCTTTATAAAGATGTGATAGCTATGACCGATGGGCTAGCATTGAGCTAAAGGGAGGTTAGAGTGCATGCTGAAAAGAACATTCTCAAACGTCAGGATACCTCGGGAAGGCACCTGATGTTCAAAGGCATCCTTTGTGACTGTGAAATTGTACTTTCTTCTTCATTATTCTCCAACAACAATGCCATAAACTGAGAGGTGAGGAACAGAGTGGCAGTTCTGGCAGGTCTCAACCTGCGTAGCTTTCAGGCTGCACGAGAGAAGCAGGTCCATGTGTCAACAACCAACCAGGCATTCACTGTTTCTGAAGCTGTGGGTTCACTGGAAAATTCACCTGCCGTTTCCACTTGCTTAATGAGAAAAAAAAAGAACACATTCACACCTGCCACAGAGCTGAGAGCTCCCAGCCCCTGAGAACATGTGTGAGGTGCTTAGAGAAACGTGGGCATGATTCCGCCTGGCCAGATCAGCCCCGGGACTCATCACACATGGGGTAGACTTGGCTTCATTATATCCAGATGGCCCGGGGATGGGTGTTAATCTACAAAGGCCAAGAAAATGTCACAATCATTCTGCATCCATAAAATCAACTTACAGCCACTGCATGGATGAGTGCAATATGAGATTCCTAGGACTGAGTCCCAACCTAAACACTTACCATAGCAGGCAACCTCTGTAAAGAATTTCAACTCCTCAAGCCTCAGTTTCCAGCTATCTGTTCCAGCTCGTAAAGTGTTCACCCTACTAGCCACTAGCTACCTAAGGACTAATGATGAAGAAATGTAGCAAAGTTAGGTACTCAATAGAACACATCAAAGCTGGCAGGGATGGGTAGAAGATGGCAGGCTGTTCACAGGCATAATCCTTGGCTTTGGACAACACATTTTCGAGTTTAGTCTTCCAGAAGCACGTACCCTGGCAAAGTGCAGCAGGGGGCTCAGTACCATTGTGGGTTTCACACCTGGGGTTTTCTAAGAGAACAACTTTATTAGAGAACAGTTACCCAAGGTGGCTAGTCTTAAATTGTCTTTAAACTCGTCTAGCTCTCACAGTTCTATGTTACCGTTGTGAATAGGCAGCTTCTAGCTGCACAAGAGAAGCAGGTCTGTGTGTCAACAACCAACCAGGCGTTCACTGTCTGTTTCTGAAGCTGTGGGTTCACTGGAAAATTCACCTGCAATTTCCACTTGCTTAATGAGAAAAAAAAAAAAAAAAGAACACATTCACACCTGCCACGGAGCTGAGAGCTCCCAGCCCCTGAGAACATATGTGAGGTGCTTAGAGAAACGTGGGCATGATTCCGCCTGGCCAGATCAGCCCCGGAACTCATATGTATGTATATATGTGTTTACATATATACATATATGTGCACACATACATATATGTGCACGTGTGTAAAAATATGTGTACAGATATGTCTATCCATGCATATGTGTATATGTGTGTATGTATATATGTGCATATATAATATACAAAGTTATAGTTTTGTTAAATTTACTCTATCTTAATTTTTTGCAAAAGCAATAACATGTTGAATCAACAAGATGGATGAGGTGGCAAAGGTACCTGCCACCAAGCCTGATGACCTGAGTGTTCAATCCTTGGAGCCTACATGGTAGAGAGAGAAAACTGACTCCTGCAAGTTGTTCTCTGACCTGCCCACACCTGTGCCCTCATTTCTCTCTCTCTCTGTCTCTCTCTCTGTCTCTCTCTCTCTCTCTCTCTCTCTCTCACACACACACACACACACACACACACACATACTTTATTAGAAAGAAAGAAAGAAAGAAAGAAAGAAAGAAAGAAAGAAAGAAAGAAAGAAAGAAAGAAAATGCCACAGTAGAAATGAAACCATTCTTTGTTTCTTTGTCCTCTTATTTCTTTTCCTTCCTTCCCCTACCTCCTCTGGGAGATGGGGATGTGTCTTTATGATATAACTGCCCTCAGTTCTTTCATAAGTCTGATTAGATGAGTAATATGTAACATGTGTATTCTTCAGACATCCATGAATTCTATCCTACTCAGTGGATTACTTTTGCAAGTCCATTTTGCCATCCAGCATTATGAGATTTATTTAGGTTGAAGCACACCGAGACCACTAAGCTATCATGCTGTATTATCATTCCGCTGTTGAATTCTATTGCAACCTGACCAGTCCTCTAAATATGGGAAGCTATGTATTTCCTACATTTTCAACTGCAAAAACAATATACCACAATGAACATCTTTGTTAATCTCAGTTCTAGGATGTGTTCCTGATGACAGAATTCCTGAGTAGGTAATGTTTCTTGGTTGTCAGTGGGTGTTAGAAGGAAAGCACTCATCATTTGCCTATGGGTACGGAATGGGTAGGGCGTTCGTAGGTGACGACATCACAACTCATACTAATGACCAGAGACTGTGAGAACATACACAGCACACACGCCTAGCCTGTCTCTTCCACATGTCTTCTCAAGCCTGACTTTCTGAGACCTGCTGGATGATGGAGGACACCCCCCCTCCAATAGGCAAATGGTCCCCACTGGGCTCCTCTCTTGTATCTTGTGAAAGTCATTACAGCACCTTTTCCAGACCTGGTCTGAGGTGCTGATGGCAAGGGATCTAGGCACCCGGATTCCCCAGCCTTACAGAGCAATCATTAGCAATGACGTCTCTCATGAGTGGTGACCTGCCAGTGCTCTGGGTCATGACTAATTTGTTCTCACCTCCAGGTACCAGCAGTGCTGAAGTGAAGGAAAACCGAAATGTGAGCAACCTGGGGACCAGGCCCCTGCCCCCTGGAGACTGGGCCAGAGGCAGCGCACCCAGCGTTAAAAGGAAAAGGCCGCTGGAGGAAGGGAATGGGGGACATTTCTGCAAACTGCAGCTGATCTGGAAGAAGCTCTCCTGGTCTATGACACCCAAGAATGCACTGGTCCAGCTGCATGAGCTGAAACCTGGTCTGCAGTACCGAATGGTGTCACAGACTGGCCCAGTGCACGCCCCAGTTTTCGCCGTGGCCGTGGAAGTGAACGGGCTCACGTTTGAAGGCACGGGGCCCACTAAGAAGAAGGCCAAGATGCGGGCAGCAGAAATGGCCCTGAAGTCCTTTGTGCAGTTCCCCAATGCCTTCCAGGCCCACCTGGCCATGGGCAGTAGTACCAGTCCGTGCACTGACTTCACCTCTGACCAAGCTGACTTCCCAGACACGTTGTTCAAGGAGTTTGAACCATCCTCAAAAAACGAGGACTTCCCAGGCTGCCATCCCGTTGATACTGAGTTTCTGTCCTCTGCCTACCGGCGAGGACGGCTGCTCTACCACACACTGGACCTCATGGGCCAGGCTCTGCCTGACAGGTCCAGGCTGGCTCCGGGGACCTTGGGTGAGAGGAACCCTGTAGTGGTACTGAATGAGTTACGCTCAGGTCTTCGGTATGTGTGCCTCTCCGAGACAGCCGAAAAGCCCCGAGTCAAGAGCTTTGTCATGGCTGTGTGCGTGGACGGGAGGACGTTCGAAGGCTCTGGACGCAGCAAGAAGCTGGCCAAGGGCCAAGCAGCACAAGCCGCCTTGCAGGCCCTCTTCGATATCCGGCTGCCCGGTCACATACCCAGCAGGAGTAAAAGCAACCTCTTGCCACAGGTGAGACTTCGCAGGTAGCTGCCTGCTAGGTGGAAAGATGGGTGTGAGTTGGGATATTCTTGCTGTGAGCAGGGGAACGGGCTGGCCGCTCTCCCCGTGTGGCTGTGAGCAGAGTGCTGTAAACACTGGCCTTCCTGAAAAGCCCCCTTATCCAAGCACACAGAGAGAAACTGCCAGGTTTTAGAGAATCTTGAGAATGTCAAAAAGACAAAGAGATCATCAACACAGGAACTGAGCAGAAGTCATGAGAGAATACGTGAAGCCAGGCAACTTTGACAATGACAACCAGGAGAAAAGACAACCAGGGTCACAGGAAACAAGTGGAGACTACAGGGTCTTCTGTCCCCACCAAGTGGCCTAGGCTGCAGGAAAGGTAGGATTCATTTGCCAGGCCCTCTGGAAACTTAGAAGTAAACGTTGCTTGGTGATCCTGGCTGAGTTTCCAGTCGGTTACTCTGGGCAAACCAAGATGGGAATTGTCTCATTGGGAGTGACCAGGACCTCTGTAACTGTAGTTTCCAACCAGGTGGTAACTTCTGCAGTAAGACACTAGCACAGACCAAGAGTACGTGAAGAATAACTTGCTGGAAGGCAGAGGGACTTAGGAATTAGAGTTAGAGCCCTGTAGATATGATTCAATTGGCCTACCCAACATGCATGAAGCCATGGGTCCGATCCTCAGCACAGCATGGACCAGAACAGTGGCACATGTATAATCCCAGCACTGGAGAGGCAGAGGCAAGAAGATGGAGAGTTCAACGTTATCTTCAGTTACAAAGTAAATTCAAGGTCAACCTGGCATGTATGAGAAAGAAGGATAGGGGAAGGAGGGAGGGAGGGAGGGGAAGAAGGAAGGAAGGAAGGAAGGAAGGAAGGAAGGAAGGAAGGAA
>NC_034605.1:13389928-13425120 GCF_900095145.1 Mus pahari
GAAGGAAGGAAGGAAGGAAGGAAGGAAGGAAGGAAGGAAGGAAGGAAGGAAGGAAGGAAGGAGAGAAGGAGGGAGAGAAGGGAGGAAAGGAAGAAAGAAAGTAAGAAAGAAGGGAAGGAAGAAAAGGAAGGAAGAGAGAAAGAAAGAGAGAGAAAAGAAAGGAAGAAAGAGAGAGAATGGGAAAGAAGGAAGGAGGGAGGAATGAAAGAAGAAAGGAAGGAAGGAGGGAGTGAAGGAAAAGGGAGAAAGGAAAGAAGGAAGAACAAAGGAGGAAGGGAAGGAGGGAGGGAAAGAAGGATCTCTCCCAGTTTTGCCAACATAACAGTGGCTCTGCCTTTATTAATTTTTTTTCTTTCTTAGTGATACTGGAGTTCAGTCCCAGAGCCACTTGCATAATAGACAAGTGGTCCCACTGAGCTGTACCCTCAACCCTGGGGGAAGTCCCACACATGTGGAAGAGGTCATGTCCTGGAGGCCCATGTGCCTCTCCACCCACCACACCACACTGGTAAATCAGGGTGTGTCCGGAGCAGCAGCCACCCACTCCACACATCCCTGCTGGTCCCTGCATGCCACCTGCCCCAACCCTGACAGAGTCACCAGGGACCCATCTATGCATAGAAGAGACAAGGGCCCACCAGGTACCCATCTATGCTAACGGCCCCAGGCTTCCAGAAGCTCCCGATGCAATAAGACAAAATTCCTTTCATTGCTTTTAAAAAGAAGGTGCAGTTTACCTTCACTTGTTTAAGACGCCTTTGTAGAGCTGCCTGTGTGTCAAGAACTACTCTCACATCACTTAAGACAACCTTATTCTGCCAAGTTTTATAATTGCTTATTTATGCAAATTCTCTTTTCTCTTATCATTTTGAGACTTATTTGTAGGTCTCCCTAATGTAGTCAATACAGAAAATTATTTTTATTCA
Organism: Mus pahari; assembly: GCF_900095145.1. Taxonomy (NCBI): domain Eukaryota; kingdom Metazoa; phylum Chordata; class Mammalia; order Rodentia; family Muridae; genus Mus; species Mus pahari. The sequence goes on from NC_034605.1 coordinate 13,390,855, forward strand.
TTCTGGGCATCAATCAAGGGAAGAAACACTTTACATAGTTAAAAGGCACTTAGCCCCGTGTGGGATTCATCATAAGCACTTAATAACTACGAGTTAGCTACTGCTGTGATCACCACCACCATGACATCATCGCACCTAGAATAGAGGTCCCTTGGTTTGCCTTGGGAGATAAAGAATCTGCAGAAGAATCTGGGCTGTCATCAAAACCCAGGTACTGCATTAGGGTGTGTGTGTGAAGCCACAAACATAAAGGGACCCTTCACCTTGAATAATGACTAGGTAGGGCATTCATTCATTCATTCATTCATTCCATATTTATCTGTCTATAAGCAGGCACAGGATAGATGCCACAGCAGATGCTCTTTGTGTATGGCCACATGTATGTGCGTGTGCAGTATGTACCTGTGTATGTGTTTGGGTCTGTATATGTGTGAGTGTTCACATGTGTTGTGCATGCATGTAGAGGCATGTCAGGGATTAATGTGAGATGCTCCTATCACTTTCCACCTTATTTTTATTTGTGTATATTTTCTATCTATGGCTATATGTCAGGGACATGCACATCACTTCAGTGCTCTCAAGTCCAGAAGAGGGACTCAGAGCCCCTGAACCTGGGGTTAAAAGCAGTTGTGAGCCCACTGATACGGGTGCTGGAAGATAATGGATCTCTCTGCAATAGGAGTATCTACTCTTAACTGCTGAGCCATCTCTCCAGCTTCTCCTCCTTATTTTTTGATACAGACTCTCTCACTGAACCTGGGGCTCAGCAATTTGGCAAGACTAGCTGGCCAGCATACCCCAGTAATCCTCCTGTCCCCACCCCTTTATACCTTAGGCACATGCTACCATCCCCTGCTTCTTATGTGGATGCTGATGACCCAAACTCATGCTTGCATAACATTCACTTTATTGACTCAGCCATCTTCCTGGCCCAAAATGTCCCGCTTTTCACTAATCTTGGGTGAGGGAAAGGATAATCTATAGATAATGAGTCCCGGGTAAGGGAGAGAGGGTTCTCCTGCTCTCCCTACCTTCTACTCATTTATTCCACCTCAAGTATTTATTGCATATGCAATAATCACCTTAAGGAGCAGGTGGGAGCAGGTAAACCCTAACCTTCATCAGTCCTGACTTTCAGCTTGTGCTCAAATAAATGCATAGCTTTTTATGTTTCTGACTCGCCCCCCCCCCCACACACACACACACACCACTCTACCTTTCTGCTACCTGGAATCCAACTTGCAGAACAGCCATCGGAGCATCCTACTGCCTGGATTCAGGCTGGGCAGAAGAATGACCTCTTGCCACTTTGTCTGGGAAGGTCCCATTAGTGATTGTGGCCATGCTCCTGTTGCTTCTTTACTCTGCTCCAGTCAGATGCCACCTTGCAGAAAGGGTGCAGACTGGCCTGGGATTCTCTCTCTCTCTCTCTCTCTCTCTCTCTCTCTCTCTCTCTCTCCAGCTTTCTACCGTGTGAAACTGAAGAATGTCAGTGAGTTCTGGGTGTGATGGCTCCCTTCTTTCGTGCTGTCAACTCTGAGCTCACACGACAGGGAAGCCAGGCAGCGCTACTACTTTGTAATAGTCATTTGACCCCAGAATGCAGCACATCCGTTAAAGCCACAGCCGCTAAATTATTTTTCTCTGACAGTCTGCTAACCACTCCGACTGGATGATGAAGGGCACAGAGCGGCTCGAGGGTTGCGGGCCATTCATCACGCACGGCAGTGCAGCCATGCCAGGGGCTCATTATCCTCTTGCCTCAGCCCCCTTGAAAAGTGCACCCTGTAGCTGGGTGGGAGCCAACACAACAATAGGAGTCAGGGCTGATGAAATTAAAAGCCTGTCCTAGATAGGGTCTAAGTTCAAGGGAGAAAATGTGAAAATAAACTATTTCAAGGTTCACCATAAATGTTATTCTGTCTTCCTGCTCAGCCTAAACACTTTCCTTCTAGGAACTGGGTTGTCCTGGAAGCACTTCAATACATCACAGGGCCTTTGTCTATAGATCACACAAGTCCTAGCTAGACACTGCAGAACCCTTGTCTACGTGTCATGCAAACAAACCTCTGTTTCTACACCATGAGCCCTCATCCACAGATCATAGATAGTCCATCTGTATAGATCATAGAAACTCCATGAACAAATTATGGACTCCTGTCTACACATCATAGGATCCTCACCTATAGATCAAAACCCTTCATCTATAGATCATGAAACTAAAGGGAAACTATCACTTATTAGTTGCAGGATTTTCTGCCATATACACACACCATGAACCCCATCGACAGATCAGATCATCCATATACACATTATAAAACCCTATCAACACATCATGCACCCTTTACCCTATACTTTGTGGACTACAGCCAATTCATCCTGGACCACCCATCTAACCATCATGGGACTCCCCCATAAACACTCTATGCCCCTCATCTAGGGAGCATAGAATTCTTCACTTATACCTCACGGATTTCCCTCTTTGTCTATCATCATGAACACCATACCCTCATCCTTCTAGCATGTTCAAACAAACACTTGGTCCCAGATGCATCTTGACTCTAGAGTTTTAGGTCCCTAAAGAGGTCTCCTTTCATAACTGGCTGTTCTGCTAGTGCTGCCATGGTGCAGCAAACCAATCATCTTCACAAAACCTGGGCTTTCAGAACGAAGAGCTTTCCACCTCCCCCGAGCAAGGGCAATTCTTCAAGAGTCTGCTTTAAGAACCTGTAGCAGTGCAATTTGTAGAACTGGAGCACTAACACCAGTATTAATGTCGTCTGCCCAAATACCTGTGGTCAGCTCCTCATAGGACTGTCAATGCTTTAACCAAAGACTAGCATCACAAACAAGGCTTCAAGCCATCCTAGTGGGAGTTCTCTTAATTACATGATAGGCTTTGAAATAAATACTTCATCTGTGTCAGTGCTTAGCAATGTCAGGAAAGTGTGCTTCAGATGGATCAGTTGAGCCTGGTGAGATCACTCATTCAGTAAAGTGATTGACAGGCCAGTAAGAAGGCCTGAATCCATCTCCAGCACCCATTTAACAAGGCAGGCATGTTGGGGTGGCCTTGTAACGCCAGAGTTTGAGAACCAGAGACAAATGTATCCCCAGATTTGCTAGCCAGTCAGCCTGAATCCATGAGCTCCTGGCCAGAGAGCGACTCTCTGTCCCCTGTAGTCTCCAGAAACATGAAGGAAGATGTCCTGAGAGATAACATCTGAGATTGACTTCTGCTCTCAACATACATGCCACACACATGCTTCTGCATGAGTGTGCGTGTGTGTGTGCGCGCACACACACACACACACACACACACACACACACACACAACTCATCTGAGAATCTGCCTGAAGAAACTTAGTGGGTTCTGGAATGAAGCCATGGAATATAGAGGGAATATAGGATAGTCCTAAAGAAGTAGAGCCTCCTAAACTTACCCCTGACACCCTCAGAGTGTGTCTGAATGTGTAACGATAGCTGCTGTGCTCACAATCCAAAGCTCCAACTTTGCTGAACTACCTAAAGTGGAGACTCAGCAGAAACAGGACAAGAGTCCACATCACTCCTGCAGCCTGGGTTCCGAGAGCAAGTTCGAGAGCATGCTGCTCACAGCAAAGGTTCAAATTGCAGGTATAAGTTCCCCAGACTCTAATTTTCACCATTTCATGTACCTGAGATCTGAGTCTTAGCCACAGTAACAAAAACAAGCATTTATTAATCTCTTTAAGGTGTGGAGCAGACGTAAATGTGTAGGGTTTACTATGCAGATAAGAAAGTGCACAGTCCTGGGACTCTATAAACAGTTGTTGAAAACGATGACGTCTTCTGAGAGACTGGGGGAGGCTCTGTCCAACTCCTTCCTGTTTTGTATATCTACAGTTGATACAGGACTCGTATAGGCTAACATGGCTAATAGTGAGAACTAGAAACAAGAGCCTGGGAATGGATAAACATTCATCCCTGGAAGTGCCTTCATGAGAGACGTTAACAACCACGAGCCCACTTCTCACCTCTCACATGAAAAGATCTGAGTTCATAAAGCATAAATTCAGCATCAGTGCCTGTACTTTTTCAGCAGTTCTGTTGCTCAAAAACTGGTAGAAGAAATAATAAAGTACATCCCAGTAAAGCGAGCTAACGAAAAGGTACATTTTCCGTATGCACACAGTATATCCGAAAGGAGAATTAATTGGCTTGTTTGCAGTGTTCCTATTCACCCTTTACCTTCTCTGTTTTTTTTTTTTTATCTCCATTTCAATTGCATTGGTATTTGTGGTGTTTTACAAAGGTTTAGTCAAAGCCACTAAAATGTGTGTTTCTTCAAAGTAAGAGAGGAAATACCTTCTAAAGTGACTCCTAACAGTTGGCCAATTTGAACAAGCAGGCCCGTAGGAGGGCCTTCTAGAGGAGACTGTGCCTGAGGCTTGAGGGTGTATAAAACTGGCAAAAGCACAGGGTATGACTCGGAAGGATCCTCTTGACAAAAAAGCCCAGGAATCAAACGTTAAAAATGGATGGATTTCTCCTCCTACAATGATCTCCACGTGCAATGCTCATAAATTGTTGGATAAGTTAGTCATGTAGGAAACCAGTCCTTCTTACCCGATAACTTTTGACAATTCCGTAAGTTATGAAATAAGAGAAAGAGGATGACTGTCCTGAGTCATAGTTCTTCCTCATCTGAAGTTAATTTCTATTCTTAAAAGCTGTGGTGTTTGGTTTGTTAGTACTCGCTTTAAGAATAGCGGAAGAAGGCAAGACACAGTCATAGCTATGAGCCAGAATCATGGCACTGTCTTAAGAATGGGTTTGTTTTTTGTGGGCTGGTGAAATGTAAAGGCACTTGCCAGGCAAGTCTGACAACGTATGTTCAAACCTCGGGACTTCTGTAGAGATGAAGGAGAGAAGTTACCATGCAAAGTTGTTCTCCATGACGTGTACACAGAACCCTATACATAATACACACGCACATACTATAATAAATAATTTACTTTTCTAAAGAATAAGGATTTTTCTCTTAACTTGGGTCATACCTATAAGGCCTTCCAAAAACAAATTCTAAAATCCCAATGCCTTTGACTCTTCTTAGTAAGCTTATTCAAAGGGCACCTCCTAGATTACAGTTTATGTGACAGTATATCATTTCCCACCAACCTCTCTGGGATGCTTCTATTCTCTGAGCAAGGTGAAGTCAGACTGGGGACCTGGTAATCTGGTCCTCTAGATACCTGTCCATCCCAGAGAGCTCATTTGCTTCTCTGCACTCATACTCCCCAAACATGAGTGAGCATATTAACAACAAAGAAGCAGGACTTGGTCAGGCAGCTTCACTCCTTTCAACATCTCTGTCTCCTAGATTCCGTGGCTAAACATACCCTCTTCTGGTTGATGCAGGAGGGTAAGATGGTCATTTACAAAGTGAACATATCCTCTTACACACCTACCTGTCCCTCAGATCACCTCTTCTGCATGTTCTGTTTCCTCATAAGCAACAGCTAGAATGAACAGCTTCGGAAAACATCTGTTGGTCCTGTGAGATGACTCCGAGGGTAAAGGTATTTGTCGTCAAGCCAGACACCCTGAGTTCAATCCCCAAGAGCTACACGGAGGAAGGAGAGAATTGACTCCTTCAGCTTGTCCTCTGACCTCCACACAAACAGTGTAGTAGGTGTACATTCATGCTTGCACGCAGACACACCAAAATAAATAAGTAAATAAATGAATAAATAAATAAATAAATGAATAAGATGTGCACAATTTTTAATAGAACATAGCTTTAATTAGGCATGGAAGACTTTAGATTATTAACTTTTCAAACTCTGTACAGTGTATATATCACCCTTACAATCATGTGTACTATATATATACATTATTCAATATTATTCAGCATGCCCTATATAATTATATGTTGTGCATTTATACAATCTACATACAACATATACTATGCATCATTCACTATGTTCATGAAATATACTGTGCATGGATTCAATAGCTTCTACTCCATGCTAAAACATGAATTATCAAACTTGAGTACAAATATAGATTTTAAAAAAAATAAGCACTGAAGCCTGACACCCCTACTAAGTTCGGCCTTTTAAACATTGTCTATGTAACCATGCACCAGTTAAGAAGTGTCTACAAGCCACTGCCTGCCAACTGTCTCTTTTCATGGCCATAATTACAGAAGATGGTCATGGTAATTGTGACATAGTAGCTAATATTTATGTGGCACATACTCTATATTGAGTCTAATTTTTTGTTTACATATGATGGCACATTCACCCTTAAATGAAATCTTTGCACTAGGCATTAATCATTGTCCCATCTGACCGATGACTGCTGAGGCTACCCCGAGGTAGGGAAGTCCATGGCCCAGCATTGAAAGTGGGAGGGGCTATTTACAAAAAAAGGCCAGCACTTAGCTTCTGTAGGACAATGACCTTGTCCCACGGTACCTGAGACTCCCTGCTTTCTAATGACCTCCTGGCCTATGAAGGAAACTGAGCACTTATGGTTTGAAAGGAAGTCTATGACTTAACAAGAGCAAAAAAATCTAAAGGGATTTACTAGTGGTAGCTCCAGAAGAAAAAGTTACTGTGATCTGACAAGAGGAAAGGGTTGATTGAGTCTGCAAGACTGCAGAGCTTAACCATGTACAGGGAGAGAGGAGACACTGAAGTATAGCACACACACACACACACACACACACACACACACACACACACACAAGGGTGTCATGGTCCAGCAGGTTGTTGACTTTGGAATATGTGGAAACCTTACATGCCTACTTGGACAAAAGGGAGCCTGGAGAAAGTCCGAGCTCTCAGCTGCCCTCATGGATGAATTCCCACGAAAAGCCATCCTCCTGGCTCTCCAGGCTTCTGCTGGTGCTTCTGTGGAACAGTGGGGGTTGCTGGCAGCTTGCCAAGGGCTCCCATTTGAGAAGGCTGCCTTTGTCAGCTTAAAGTCTACAGCTGCACTAGCGTAGACAGGCTTTCTGGGGATGGGCGGGCAGCCCCTTCCTTTGGGATTCATTGTTACACTGAAAAGGAGAGAGACAGCAGAAAGAAGATGGCAAATGGGAGAATGCCAACATGTAAATGAGCCGGAGAAAGAAAAGATGAAGATCCAGGGAAAAGAAAGAGAGAGTCCCCAGTCACCAGAGCTAGAAGGGGGTGACAAAGAATACATGCAGGGGAGTGCCACGGCTGGCTTTGCCTTTCTGGCCCCAGAGGGCATCTAGGGGAGATCCCACTCCTTTGAGATCTCCCTCCCTCTGCAGATGCAGTCAAGACTTCCTGTCTTCTCCCTGGCACAGGGGTGACTTAGGCTACGTTCATTTCTGAGCTTCTGCGAACCCCTGGCAGAGGCTAGGGAGGTGGCCTAATGAGAGTCTCAGGTTGGAGCCGAAACTCTGCACAGTGCTGCTTGGCCTGCTGAGGTGACGTGGTAATGGGAAAAGCTCGGAGCGAGGCGGGGGCCCAAGTCCCATGTAGAATCTGGACGCTCATTCTTGAGCTTCAGGATCCTTAGCTTTTCTTCCTCACTCTAGCTCTGGTTCCCTGGGCAAACAATGCCCAGATAGAAGTCAGAATATAAGATCTGTGGCTGCGTTAGAGCAGGGGAGTTGAAGAAGAAGGGCAGAATTCTTCATGGAAACCCAGAGACCAGCAGTAGGGGAAAGGTAGAGAGGCACCGCTGGGGAAGACTCTCAGACTGCAAAGCACAAGAGAGCAAACCTAACATCGGCCCACACACCAGGAGCTCCCCTGCAAACCGGCCACTCGGGCAACTTCAATAGTTGTCCCAGAACCTGGCCATCAACTTGGACAACCCCAGAAAGACAGCAGTCGCTTGAATACCTATGAACTCAAAGGTACTGCGAGAAGGATGGACCCACAGTCATTCATGTTCAGGAGACAGAGTGCAGGCCAGTCCAGGCAACGTGCCTGTCTAGAAAACCTCCCATCCATTCTCAATTACATTTTTGAAATTATTTCAAAGGCGGTTTAGAGGATTTTAGGCATAGTGGGGAAAGGAAATGTTCTCTTCTTTAAAACAAAATTCAGTAGCTTTTCTCACTCCGTCCCACCACAATGCAGTGTGTACCCCACACTCTGTAAACCACTGCCAGGTCAGTAGTATATCCATCCTGTGAGATCTTAGGGTCACATGTTCTCAAGCTCCACTCCCCCCCCCCCATCTCTCCAGTTACTCTAAGCCTATTCTATGGCATGCTTAGTGCCCCTGCTATATACACTAGGGATACCCTAAGTGCTTTGCATACAAATCATCTCAGGGGAGTGATTCTGTACAGGCTATGGGTCAGCAATCATTAGTGAAGTTCTTGTCATATTCCAGCATTGAATGAAGTGTCCAAAGACTTGCCAAGGATCACACTGATAATGGGCACAAGGAGCTTAGAAATAAAGTCCTGGGCCCTGTCCTATGTGCTGTTCGCCTCCCTCTGGGAAGATGATGCATGACAAAAGCTGCTTGTTCATGGTCAGGAATGTCACTGAGAAGAGTTATTTAGTCGTTCTGAGCCAGACTGCATACATGCACTCACTAGCTATGGAACCTATATCTTCTTAGTTCCCAAGACATCTGTTTTCTAACCTATGTGATGGGGTGATCATAAGAGTACCCACGCAAGAATGTCCAGGAGACTCAAGTGGGTTGGAACAGAGATTGAACAGCATTTGACATCTGTAGAGATGTCTCTCACTCTTAATCCAGGGACAGCTACAAATATGCCACACTCGTGGAGAGAGGAGGGGGCAGGTACTCCGAGAAAATTTAGATGAACCCTTTTAACCCATTTCTTAGATGAGAGAGAGAAGTGGGACTGGGTGGGAGGTAGGGAGCAGGGACTTGGATGACATTCGGCCACTCCTGAGCCTCAGTCTTCTTGCCTGTAAAATAAAGGGCAGCTTAGCTATGGTTACCCATAAGATGGAGCCTGTCAACATTCTACCATAGATGGAAGAGAGGTTCATCAGTCCCCCCCACACACACCGAACTGAGGAACTGTTGGCAGTATGGCTGCAGAATGAGAGCAGAATCGTTTTTCTTGAGTGGTACAGTGGTAAACTGTGAATGCTCCAGAAAAAAACCCCATACCCATGGTCTTGCAAGCACCCCTGATTAAACTCGATGGCTCTTTAAAAGATGAGAAAGTAGGACCGGACCCTTTGTCTAAAGAAGAGAGGAACCAGAGAAAGTAGGAGAGGGATGAGAGTGTGTATGAGGGGTGGAGATGATCAAAATTCATTGTGTGTGTATGTGTGTGTGTGTGTCTTTGTGTGTGTCAAATTGTCAACTCATAAATTATCTTTACATAATAAAAAATAGGGGGTGTAATGGAATGTTTGCTTAAAGCTCTCACATTCTAAAAAAAAAAACCCACAAAAACAAAGAACAAAAACAAAAAAGTCCCCCAAAACAAAATTCTAGTACAAGATGCCCATATGTCAACATGATATATACAGTATGAGTACAATATGCCTGCAGCCACTACTTGATAACATTTAAAGAGCAACAAACAAAGAGGCATTCTCCAGGCTGACAGGCGATCTGCAGAATCTTGCCACAAATCGGAGTTTGTTTGTTTTTTCACTCCGTGGTGACTTTTATGAAGAACCAGAGTTCTAAACCAAGGAGGAAACTGAGAACACTGAGAGGCTGGGAAATGATGGAGATGCCGTGATTATCCTTGCCAGACAGGGGTGGACTGGAGCAAGGAGGCTTTGGGAGATCTCCTGTGCCCCCACCACCACCCCAAAACCCCACCACGGATTGTTCAGAGGGAGAGGTGGGGATGCAAAAGAACATCTTTTATCTTTTACAATCTCATCCTCACCTCACCTGAGGTAAGAGTTCAAGACTGGCTTAATGTAATTTCTGTTCAAATACACAGCACCCTGAAGTTTTTCCGGCATCACTCAGCCACACCTCAGTGATCCCTCAGAATCTTCCAGGACACTGTGAAGCACAGGGACTCCAACATACTAAGTCCCAAGATACAAATCTTATAATCAACTCCTGTCACCGTCTGTGGTGCATTTTAAATAAGATACGGTGAGAATTTCTGTTCCCCCCGGGATGAGGGCTGCCGGTGTCTATATGCACAGCTCGGTGAAGTCCTAAGAACTGGAGTGCTATGAGACCCGCTCTGGTAGGAAGATGAGAGCTTATTAGTCCCAGATCCCAGTGCCACACTCCCTCACCCCCACAAACTTATCATGTGTCTGTTCATCTCAGAGCCTAATGATGCCTAGATGGTGATAAACTGGAACACGAGTTTCTAACAGTGCCACAATTAAACATTTCTAAAGTGTGTTTTTCTAAATTAATACACTCGGGGGAATTGTGGCTTCATCAAGAACTCAAACTTAAAGGCAAACAGACAAAGTTCCTCTACAAACACCAAGTACAAGAGAGATGGTTTTGTAATACACAGTATTTTCCTTCTGGTGACAACTTTAATCAATTTGGTGACAAAAGCCGACATCTGCCTGTCCCAAGACTCCCTCTCTTTTCAATTTTGATGACTTCCATGAATAAAAGGTGCTTAGTAAAACTGACTCTCAGGATCCAGGAGTGGAGTCGAAGTTTTATTGGGTTATCTAGACTGAGAAAGAATGAACGTTGAAATAAAGCGCATAGACTAGCTCCCAGTAGCATCTGTGTGCATTATTGTGGATTTCAGTGCTCAGAAACAGAATGTGACTACCACAGAACAACCCAAAAGGAAGCAGAGGCTTGCAAAAGAGAAGCCTTTAGCAGTTAGAACTACAGGGTGGGCACCCTAGAGGGCCTTCTACCTCCAACAGTCTCTTTCTCTCACCCACCATTCCCTCACTCTGAGAGAATCTTTACAAACAGCATGGATAGGTTTAGTGTCCAGCCTGTTTAAATGTGTTGCAATCTGCATCTCTTCATACCTCACTCATCCGTCCTTTAAACGCCTCTCAAACTCTTTCAGAACATTCCAGAGAACAAAGACACCATTGCATTCATCCTGCCTCCTCCTAGAAATTGGGACTCAGCCTCAAACTGTCCTAACAATCAGGACATCACAGAAAACAGTTCAATCCCTGTCACAGTGGCAGCAAATTCTGTACTGCCTTCTCTTATGGTGCACGAAGCTTGGAAGCTTTGCCCACGTCAGTTCCCAAGAGTCCCCATGGGAGAACAGGCGAGCTGTGGTTAATGTGGTCACTTATATAGACTCAACAACAGAAAGGCCACAAGTAGCTTAATTTTAAAAAGATTAACTGGCTTAGTCAGGGTTTGTATTCCTGCACAAAATATCATGACCAAGAAGCAAGTTGGGGAGGAAAGGGTTTATTCAACTTACACTTCCACATTGCTGTTCATCACCAAAGGAAGTCAGGGCTGTAACTCACACAGGGCAGGAACTTGGAGGCAGGAGTTGGTGTAGAGGCTATAGAGGGGTGATGCTTACTGGCTTGCTTCCCCTGGCTTGCTCAGCCTGCTTTCTTATAGAACCCAGGACTACCAGCCCAGGGATGGAACTACCCACAATGGGCCCTACCCCCTTGATCACTAATTAAGAAGATGCCTTACAGCTAGATCTCATGGAGGCATTTCCTCAAGGGAGGCTCCTTTCCCTGTGATAATTCCAGCTTGGGTAAAGTTGACACACAAAACCAGCCAGTACACTGGGTGAAATCAGTCTTTATTACTTTTTCAATCTTAAATTTTGTTATTTCTCCCAAAGCTTTAATTTGGTGACATGTGTATACACCCCTACCTCCTCCATACTTTCCTTTAGTAATTAACTCACTTTGTAATGGTCAATTCCTGGTCATATCTAAAATATACACAGAACCTGGTATAGTAGTCTATGCCCATTACCACAGCACTAAAAAAGCTGAGTGAACATGTAAGTTTAAGGCCACCTTGAGCTACATAGTGAGTTGAGGTCAGCCTGACATAGCAAGATTTGAGATATAGATAGATAGATAGATAGATCACAAAATTTAAAAATAGACAAAAAGAAAAGTACGCACCAAACCTCTAAATAGAGGAATAAGAGAAATATTATTTGTTTTGCTCTAAAGTAACTCAGTTTAGAATGTCCATTGCTTTTTTTTTTTTTTATATTTTGAGTCATTGTCTCCAATATTGTCTCCCAGTGTGGGAAATGGCATACACACTATAAAGGTTATTACCATTGAGAATTGCTGATGAAGACAGGAAGTAATGGGCTAAAATATTCTTTCTAGTGCCATGGACAATAATAAAACTTCCCCTGACATGGGTAGTCCTCCATGGACTAAGGAGGCTGCAATTTTTTTCCTACAGAGAAGTCCCATGGTCTTCTGAGGGTAAGTCGACTGTAGGAAATGTCTTTTCCATGAAGAATCCCTCATAATTCATGAGCAGCTAAACCTAAGGAGTTGCAAAGGTCATTCTTATTTTATAACAAGAAGAAATATCTAAGGAACCTTTAAACCCTTCCTTTTCCTTGTACAGCTATACATCATAACATAGAAGGATCCGCCTCTCTGCAGTAAGGATATTCATTTAATAAATACTGTGGATGGATGTTCCCATGATGTATTAGTACTCTTGAAGGATACAAAGATACGAAAGAAATTCAATCATATCCATTAGATCCATAAATTATTTATTAAGCACTAGGTATTTAAGACAACTGAAGAAACAAACATGATAAATGTATTAAGCTCACTAAGACCAGTAGAGAACAGCCATTAGAATAACCCACATTAATTAGCTAGTTGCTGTGTTGGGGGAGTTACCACGTTCCTCAAAGGGTTATATCTAATTATCCCAAAGTGAGTAAAGATCTAAACGCATTACAAGATCTTATTGTTTAAAAATCTCCTGCTGGGAAACCCATGGTAAACTGACGAATAATTCTGAGATGAATTGGTGCTGGATTTGTGCATTCTACAAATTTCAATGTTTGCTTGTTGGAGTTTCCTAAATTCAGGGACATGTTTAGGAATCACTGGGTTTTACAACCAAATTATTTCTGAATAAGAGCTAATTGTGTTTATGTTTGTTGTGAAGATATATAGAAACAGTCTGTGAATGTGCCTATTAACCACCACAGCAAATGAGGAGGCATATTTAGTACTATTCAAAGCCAAATTCAATGTGAAGGCACTCAGAAGGCGGTTTGTCTGGAATGCAGACGTTATCTGTGACTTGCATATTCTAAACAGAGGGAAACAAGCAATGAGCTAGCCGCAAAACAATACGATGATCAGGATGTGTGCATTGGCTTTGATGGCTTTTGAAATCTGAGAAAAGTTGCAGAGAATTCCCTACTTAGATTAGAACTTGTTTATTCTCATTTGAGATACATCAAAATGGTTCTCAGATTTTAGAAAAACAAACGACTATCAAATGTAGATCCATCTGTCCCTCCCTCTGTTCATCAACAATCTATCTGTACATCCAAGAAATCATCCGTCCTTCCCATCACCCAACTAACTCTCCCCCCTTTCTTCCCCTCCCTCCCTTTCTCTGTGCATCTATCACCTATCTGTCCATATATTCATTTCACAGATAATTACAGTGAGTCCTCTTTTCTGGGTTGTAGGTTGTATGTATAGAATACCCAGAGACATGCTTAGGTTAAAGCCTTGTCCTTAAGAGGCCCTCCCAGTCTTATTAAGAGGTTTCTCATCTACATCCCAGTAATGTTCATGATAAAATTTTCCTCCTGAGTTAGACTCCTGTCATTATGGGAAACAGCCTTCGATGATTGACTGATAAGGAATAAAAAGTCATTGGTGCACAGTTTCGGGAGTTTTCACCCATCACCCCTCATCCCATTATTTGGGCCTATGACGCACCAGAGCATTGTGACAGAGAACATGCGACAGAGCAAAGTACTTTACCTCATGTCATCCAGGGAGCAGAAAGAAAAGAGAGAGCCTAGAATTCCAGTATCTCCAGCAAGGGCATTCATTCCTCAGTACCCTCACTTCCTTCAACTAGAGCTATTCTCAAAAGTACTCTCATCTGTGGACTAAGACATAGCTTGTAGGCCTGCAGCAACCATTTAAGGCCCAAACCACAGCAACTTGTTTAGAAATGCAGATACTGACCCCTTAACATAGACCAAACAAACCAGTGCTTCTTGGGAAATATTAACAAATCCCTTGGTTAAATCTTACTCCTGCTGATATTTCAGAATTCAACTCATGGAAGGGCTAGAAAGTAATGCAAGTCATCGCAACACATCCAGTGATGCTGTGGTTGAGATGCACTAAGACTTGTTTTGTCACAGCACTGAGGAAAGGAGACAACCAGAAAGCATAAAAAGAAGACCCTTTGTCAGCGGTGTCATAGTTATGTCCCTGATCCAGGCACTTCCCCCAGAAAATAACACACATACTTTAAAATTCTCCAACAGCCCAGGGAGATGGCTTAAGAAGCAATGGTACCCACTGGCAAGTCCCCTAGTTTGATCCCTGGAACCCATATGGTAGATGAAGGAAATTAATTCCTGTCAGTTGCCCTCTGATCTCTTACATGAAATGGTACACACACACACACACACACACACACACACACACAATAAATAAATAAATAAATAAATAAATAAATAAATAAATACTCCAACATTCTAAAGTGGGAAGAAGCTCAATTGGTAAAGTACTTGATAATGCCCTGATTTCAGTGTCCCACTACTATGTGAAGTTGATATGGTAGCACACACTAGTCATCCCAGCACTCAAGAAGTAGAGGCAGGGGGATCAGTAGTTCAAAATTATCCTTAACTACATAGCTAGTTCAAGACCAGCCTTTGATACACAAGGCTCACCCTGTTTCCAGAAAATAAGTGGAGGAGCCAATTTAACTCAAACTCTATGCTAATAGATGTGACTTATGAAAGATAATTCCTTATAAAAGGAAATCCCCATATAACAGAAAAAGACCTCCCACAATGATTAAGGAATCATTTAGTAACATTATGAGTTTTAACCAAAGTGTGTGCATGTGTGTGTTTATAAAATGTGTGCAGATTTTTCCGCTGTAAGATTAAAATATTCTGTATAGGGGTGCATGCATGTGTCTACGCAGACATGTATATGTAAATGGATTTTTATCTATCTACATCTGCTCACATACATAGGAAATCGTCCTACTCTACTGTAGCGCGTAAAGCACACAGTGATGGATCTGTGGAGCTAGTACCTGACAGCCATCAATCGGTTCCCATGATACCAACACCAATCACAGCCATGAGCCCTTTGATAAAACATTTTCAAAGATGTTGAGCCAAAAAGCTGATCTCTCTCACAGGACAATGACATCAATTAATCCATTCGCTGGATGTAGCTAAATGCCTGCTGCTCCCTCCTCAGCTTCTTGTCTGTTTCCCAGCCCCAAGTAGGGAAAGGAAAAGCCAGGAGACACCAACACCACTCAAAAAGTTCCAGGCATGTTTACTTTCACTAGGTTTTCTGGTCTAATTGTGCAGCTTCATTAATTTGAGTAACTTCATGTCTGAGCACTTACATTGCGTAGTTTACTTGTGTGTGTTTGTACTGGAGGGCCCTGTGTCCATTTGCTCTGAGAGATGGTTTTTTTTTTTTTTTTTTTTTTTTTCAGCTGAGAGATTTCTGTTTTTAATTTGAGCCATCAGGTCTGGACTGACTGTCAGCTCCTAGGCACTAGCAGTCACTGTCACATTACAGATAGTCTGATGGAGTAAAAACAGACAGCACAGAGATGAGTTGACAGCTTGCTGCTTTCTACCTGGTTCCGCAAGCAGATGGGAGCCTGAAGGCAGCAGCTACCTGTTGCAGCACAGCCAACATTTCCGGTTTTCTTTGTTTGGCTTTGAGATCTACTGCATCAATGCTAACACCTCTTTCCTCTGCTACCTCCTGCCCAGCGCAACCCCCAGCCCTGTTCCCAATCACATGGTTTTTTTCTTGGTGAAATTTTCCATCTTACACCACACACACACACACACACACACACACACACACATACACACCCCCACACATACCCTACACATACATATGCAAATCAAATGTACACTATATTCCATGTAGTCACATATACCCTTACCACACAAGTATTTTACTTATTTCAAGAACTGTGTTTTATTATAAAGATATTCAGGATGTATAAGAAAAATTATGTTTGGGGGCAAAAAACATCACCTTCAGGTTAGACTGGACTTGCCAATAAAGCAAGCTGGTTAAGATGTAGAACAGCAATATCAACCAACCAGACCCCCCCCCGAAAAGCTCCCAGGGACTAAACCACCAACCAAAGAGTACACATGAGGGGAACTCATGGCTCTAATTGCATATGTAGCAGAGGATGGCCTTATCTGGCATCAATGGGAAGGGAGCCCCTTGGTACTGTGGAGGCTCGATGCCTCAGTGTAGGGGGATGCTAGGGTGCTGAGGTGGGAGTGGGTGGGTGACAGAGCACCTTCATAGAGGCAAAGAGGAGAGGGGATGGGATAGGGGGTTTGTAGAGGAGAAACTTGAAAGAGGGATAGCATTTGAAATGTAAATAAAATAACCAATTAAAAAAAAAAAAAAAAAGACCATGATCTAGAAGTCCAGCTGTCTGAGCCTAGATCTTAGCTCCACCCCATAATGTGATCTATGTGATTTGGAACATTCTGTCTAAAAACGTTGTGCTATAAATGTGGGACCTCTTAGGGTGTGGTGAGGAGAAATGAACAGTGCCTGGAACCCTTTGAGATCCCAGATCATCCCCAACAAAGCTTCATTTGGTGCCTGAAGATTGTGTAAGATGTGACAATCTCAAACCAAGCAATTATGGTGGCATCAAAGTGAATTAAAACCAAGAGAAAAGCTAGTAAAAATTGAGTAAACTCAGCTAAGTCTGGAGTCTGGGGCACTTCTAATGATCTTGGCAATTGAATGAGAAACAGAGCAAGCACTTTTCCTTAATGAGCTTGGGGACTTACGTGCAGACATGGCCACTCACGATTGGAGTTGCAAATCGATAACAGAAGGCAGGGAAAAGGCCAAGGATGTGGCTGTCTCCAGTTGAGGCTCCTTGCCCACCCATTGTGCTGTAGTAGACAAAAGTAACTGCTCTGGTACATGGTGTGAGTTCTCTCTCTCTCTCTCTCTCTCTCTCTCATCTACTCTTTGAATGCAATCAAATTCCAACATTATTTTAACTTTTAATAAATTAGTCTCTTGTGTTAATCAAGCCACATGCAGCTTTGGGAATTTTGCCTCAAATAAATAGATGCACCCTGTCCAAATAGACTAAATTCACCTACTTAGTAGTATGGCTGTATCAAACAGATACAGTTAGAGTATGCAAAATTATTTTAAAAGCTGGCAAACAGGAGGACGGTGGCAGGAGGACGGTGGCAGGAGGACGGTGGCAGGAGGCATGGTGTATGATGTCAGATGCTTCCTACTTTAACCCTGTTTCTCTCAGGGGGTGAATGCCAGCCCAGAGTGATCATGAAATCCTTTGCATTCTTATCTCAAAATGTTAAAGTTATGCCAGTCGTTGTGGAAATATTTTTATTAATAAATAAAGGCACTTGATGCCTATTAGATATGTGTGTGTGTGTGTGTGTGTCTGCACTCATGTGCAAAGGATAACTTGCTTTTAGTAGATTCTCTCCTACCATGTGGATTGTCTTAGGGTTTCTCTGTTGTGAACAGACACCATGACCAAGGCAACTCTTATAAGGACATTTAAGTGGGGCTGGCTTACAGGTTCAGAGGTTCAGTCCATTATCATCAATGCAGGAGCATGGCAGCATCCAGGCAGGCATGGTGCAGGCAGAGCTGAGAGCTCTACATCTTCATCTGAAGGCTGCTAGGATGAGGGTATGAAGCCCACACCCACCATGATGCACCTACTCCAAGACCATGCCTCCTAATAGTGCCACTCCCTGGACCGAGCATGTACAAACCTTCACATGAATACAGTGGATTGAACTCAGATCATCAGGCTGAACGTTTGTTTGTTTGTTTGTTTTTTAATTTCTTTAATTTTTTTTCACACTCCAGATTTTATCCCCTTCCACATAGTGGAACATGTGCCCCTGTGACACGGTGTGGAATCTTTTGGGTATATTCCCAAGAGTGGTATAGCTGGGTCTTTAGGTAGATCTATTCCCAATTTTCTGAGGAACCTCCTGGCTGATTTTCAGAGTGGTTTTCCCAGTTTGCAATCCCACCAGCAATGGAGGAGTGTTCCTCTTTCTCCACATCCTCGCCAGCATCTGCTGTCACCTCAGTTTTGATCTTAGCCATTCTGATTGGTGTGAGGTGGAATCTCAGGGTCGTTTAAGGTTTTTAACTCTGTTCCTTACTTCTGAGTTGGATTCAGTTACTCTGGTACCTTCTTAAAAAGCAAAAACAAATCAAAATATTCAAGCTTTGTTAAGACTCCACTCCACTAAACTTAGAAACACTTCTATCGAATCCTATTTATGAGACGCGAATCAAAAATTGTATGTCCAGAGTAGTAAGTGACACTGGAGTCATCAGACAGTGCTGGGAGAGACTGTCCCAAGTATCTTAGTTAAGGTTTTTCTACTGTGAACAGATACCAAGACCAAGGCAACACTTATAAGTAGAACATTTAAATGGGGCTGGCTTACAGGTTTAGAGGTTCAGTCCATTATCAAGGCAGGAACACAGTAGCATCCAGGCATGGTGCAGGCAGAGCTGAGAGTTCTACATCTTCATCTGAAGGCTGCTAGGAAAATACTGACTTCCAGTCAGCTAGGATGAGGTCTTAAAGCCCACACTCACAGTGACACACCTACTCCAACAAGACCACACCTCCTAATAGTGCCACTCTCTAGGGCAAGCATATACAAATCATTACACCAAGTCACCAAGTATAGAGAAGAAATGAAGCTTTCATAGAGGCAAGATTTGAAGAGCAATTAATAAAATAGTGAGACTGGCCATCCAAAAGTACCCTCATTCTTCAAAGCAAGTAGACAGAGTACAAAGTGCACGTGGAAACTAATGGGGCAGAAACCACAACCAAGAAAACCTGAGACAGATAATGGCTAATAGAAACAGCTCGGGAACTTTTATGTAAAATACCAATGCCTTGGAGATGGCTACAGTGCCAGCCAGGGCCAGCCAACTACCTCACCGTGTAGACAATTGCTCTACAATTTTTAAACATCAGGGCATTCTGTTTCCAGTCTGCAAGATGTTGAGCAAGTGATAAATTTTAATAGATTTAATTATTTAACCTCTTATGGATCACTGAAACAAATTTAGTAGAAGAGGTTTTTCCTATTATTTTATTCACACTTTCATTATTGCTACCGCCTAGATTTCCATTTAGAAATAAATAGTCTGACAATTTTTACATCTCAACTGGCAGCAGGCACAAAATAGGAGACAGCTGCCAAGAAGCTCTCTGCCACACTGGAATGTATCACCGCACTTTGTTAAATCCTTTATCTACATAGCTGCCACAGTCTGCACGTGTTAGAGTGTGAACTTTGTATTGAATCAGAGCAACGTGTCTGAACGAGATGGATCATAAATTAGCAAGTGACAAACTTCAGGAGCCCCCTTCCTCTTGCTCTGCTTCTTGATAAGCAACGTGAAATAAGAGTTTGACATGCCAAAGTGCTGGAGGGTGATTTTGACACAGGCATAATCCTGTGGAAAGCAACAAGACATTTCTCTCTGCTTGATCAACAGTCCAGTGAGGGCTATGTTCTGTACTAAGAATAACTGCAAAATAGATGGTGGTGGTGGTGGTGGTGGTGGTGGTGGTGGTGGTGGTGGTGGTGGATTAATGAAATATTAAGAATATTTACACGCTTCAACAAAAAAATATTTTATAGGGCTTTAATTAATCTGGGGTCTCCAGAAAGTTAGAGCCAATATAAAATGTAGACATAGTAAATAGATAGATAGATGGATGACAGATGATAGATAGACAGATAGATACATAGATACATAGAATATTGATAAGTAGATAGGTGATAAATAGATAGATAGATAGATAGATAGATAGATAGATAGATAGATAGATAGATAGATGATAGATAGATAGATAGATAGATAGATAGATAGATAGNGATAGATAGATAGATAGATAGATAGATAGATAGATAGATAGATAGATAGAACATAAACGCTAAGTAATAAATGATAGACTTAAAGATAGTAATAGGTAAATGATAAACATACATAGATAGATGATATTTCTATAGATATATAATAAAAGATAGATGGGTGATAGATTTATAGATAAATGACAGATAGATAAATGAAAGTCGGGCAAGAGATGATGGATAAACTCATCCCACAGGATGAAAGTTCCATGTTAGATTTCTACAAGCTGAAGAGCTGAGAAGTTGGCAGAGATGCTCAATCCAAGAACCTGGAAGCCTCAGATCCGCCTGTCAGTATATCCTCCAGACCAGGATCCAATTCTCCAGAGCTTCTAGAGGTCTCTGGGCCAAGACCAATGAGCCGTTAGTGTGAAGCTTAAGGAGAACCATGAGGGGAAACATGTTTGTTCCTCCATCCACTCCCCTGATCTGCCCAGTCCTCTGGCTGAAGGATAATACTGTCAATGTTCAAGATGTCTTCCCATATCCATCCCTGACTGGTGGTCCAGTCTTTGCTGGAAATGTCCTTAGAGATAATACCTTACCAGTTCTCTGCATATTCCTCCATGCAGTCAACTTGACATTTGAAAGTTGTACTCCTTAAATGGTTCTCATTCGGAACCATTTAGTAACAGTGGCTGTTGTGTTTTATAAAATGATAAGGAGCGATGTAATATGTTTGGTGGATGTGCAGTCAGGTATGGGGGGAAGGGGTACCTCCGCTGGCCCATGCTGAGTCATCCCTTTCCTTAAGGAACCAGCCACACAAAAGTACAGTATAGAATAGTTTATTTAGGGCATGAGGAGGGAAGTTGAGAGGGTAGTAAAGACAGAGAAAGGCAGAGAGAGAGTAGAGGCCGACCACAAGTACGTGAAGAAGGGGAGAGAAATGGGGAGATGGGGGAGCAGAGTCAAGGGGACAGAGCAGGAACAAGAGAGCAAGAGTGAGAGGAGGGCGCAAGCAGCCCCTTTTATAGTGAGTCAGGCACACCTGGCCCTTGCCAGGTAACTATGGGGCAGAGCCTAGACAAAATGCCAAAAGTGACACTTACTGAATACAGAATCTAAACTTCTCTTCAAGAACATTCATTCCTTCCATCATAATAATTAATGAGCTGATGTCTGTTTAGTCTCTTTATATTGCAAATCTAAAAGTGTGTGCTTAAGTCCATAAAAATTAGTTTCCTTTATGTTCAATCTTATATAACAGAGCACCAAAATAGCTGAGTTTACCAAATCGAAAAGTTCAAAATCAACTTTTCAATATTAAATTGTCTTAATACCCACCTCTGTTTTAACTTTTTATTGCCATCTCTTTCCTAATGATCTCACAATAGAGGTGCATGCACCATGTGAACCACTGCTGGCTGGCCCTACTGCCCCATCGTGCAGGAAGCTTGTTCAGCCAGCACCTTGGTTTCTCTGCCCAGCTATTTATATTTATAGCTTTGAGATTAGCTCATAATTTGTGTATGTGAAGCTTATGCATGTGAATATTTAAAATGTATTTTAATGGTCATAAATGAGTATAGTAGCTTTTAAAATGACTAAAATTCCAGGCACCTTTTATCCAGTATCCCTCAATAATTACATCCAGAAAAACTCTAGCACATTTTAGCATATACTTTACCACAGACATAAATGAACTATAATTCACATATATATACTTCCCACATATATACATGGGTACATGTATATGTACACACATGTATGTGCATGTGTGCACATGTGTGCATGAGAACATGCACATGTGTTCCACTATCACTCAATACCCAGAACACCCCTGTTCACAAAGTCCTTTAAGCATCCTCCTATGGCCAAACCCACCTCTATCCCCCCACTTTCTGTCTTTAACTCCCAGTAGCCACTAGGTTTCCCATTTCATGAATACTAAACAAAAGTATAAAATCTTAAGACCTTTCCCCTCAACATAATACTCTGGAGCTTTGTTTGGGTTGTTTGGTGTGTTCATAGCTCATCCTTTTTTACTGCTGAGTAGCATTCCCCGGCACAGATGTCTCACAATTTGTTTAACCAATTGGAAAACATCTGGGTTGATTCATGCCTTAGGCTATCACAAGTATAACTTCTGTGAACACTGGAATATAATTTGTATGGGATCACAAACTTCCATTTCCTTAAGATTAAACACTCGAGGGTATATTTCCTGGGTCTTATGTCTCTAACAGGTTTGATAATGATTTAGTAGTAATAGCTTAGTACTATTCCATATAGTTTAGCTACATTCCAGTGTGTTTGCCTCGTCTCCACCCCCCAACCCCCAGTAACTTTCATGTGGAGGATTCAAATAGTAAACACGTCAGTTCTCTCTAAATCTACCTAGAGTTGAGCATAATTCTTATTCATTTTTCTTATTATTTTCTCTCTTTAGTAATGAATGTAGAAATGATATACTGATTCTTCTTAGATGGAGTGTACCCAGCAAACTACTTGTCTCACGTCCTTTGTCATTCTACACTTAGACTACACTCAGTGATGCTGTCATTGGCTCTTAAGACTCCTTATCTCCCTTCATTAAATGCTTCTAAATATGTAGCTGCTTCAAATTCCCCAGTTTGTCTCATACAATATTTCACCATCTTCCTTCAGTACTGGCCTAGTGGATCGCTCCTTCTCGCTCATCATTTATGACCCTAGTAAAGTTTCCTAAACTAAGTAGATTATCCATTGTATGATCTAATCCCACACGCCACAAATGCAGTAAGTCATCAAGAAAACCCAGCTGAAATAAATACATATATTTGTATAAATGCTCCCTATATAATATATTACATATTAATGCAAAATATATCATAACGTGTATATATTGTATTTGTAGTATAGTATGTGTGCACATATGTGCACCTTTGTGTGCATGTGCAGGCGCACGTGTGTGTGTGTGTGTGTGTGTGTGTGTGTGCGCGTGTGTGTGTGTGTGTGTGCGTGTGTGCGTGTGTGTGTGTGTGTGTGTGTAGACTACTCATGTGCTCCAGCACTTGGTCCCTAGGTTTTGGACGACGTAGGAAGGAAAGCCTCACTGGAGGAGGAACGTTAAGCCCAGCCCCACGCTTTGTCCATGCTCAGCTCTGCCTTCAGGGGCAACATGACCCACTGCCTCACACTCCTGGTCTTGTGCTTTTCTCACCATGAAAGATCACAGGCCTTGCACTGTAAAACTGAGTAAGTTCCTCCCCCTTTGTTTTATTTTTTTAATTAACATGAAAGGTATTAGAAATCATAATGCACATTTTGAACCAAATGTGTTTTTGTGATTGACCCTTCCTTTAAGTTTCTTCTTCTCAAGCTCACAGCCATGAGAAAAAATAACTAATATTACTTGTAGTATATGATTATATATTATATAGCACAGCATTATATATCCCATGAGAAAAAAACTGATATTACTTGTAGTATATGATTATAGATTATATGGCACAGCAAATATTTTAGAAATCAGCTCAAATTTTGTAGATTTTTGGCAAAGTATCATATATCATATACATAGGCACAGACAGACAGACAGACAGATAGAGAGACAGACAACAGAAATGGAAAGAGAGACAGGAGTTGGACAGAAAGTTAGAGGCGGACACAGAGAGAGAATGGAGAGTCTGGATTCAGCCTAAAGTCCATCTGACTCTGAGCCTAGCTGTGCCTTCTACATGATAATGAGGAAAAGACAGAGATAAGATAGTTGGTGATATAGACAGGAAATGGTTTGGAGTCATCTCTGCCTACGGAGAGTGGGATTTAGAGCCAACCACAAGAAATCAAGTTTATGACCGGTCCTTAATTACCGCCCTCCCTCTCCTCACCTCTCACCAAGCTTCAAAGACTTTCATTATTACAAAGACAGCAAGGAGTGTTGAGGCCTGCACTTTTCTCTAGTACTGAGTTATTTAGAAATCTCACCAGGGACTAATTTATGCCTCCTGGGCCCAATGCTTGGGTTACTCTGAGGAGATAGGAGATAGTAAGGGAAAACCGCAGACGAATTCTCTTCAACTCTACTGCAGGCCTTGGCCTCATTCTGGTAGTCCAAAATCACACTATTAAGCCTCTGTCCTGTTACTATATCTCCTGTCCTTTCTGTCTCTCCCCCTTCCCAGTAATTGTTGAATACAGATGCCCCTAGGCAGGAACTGAGTACATAAATCTGTATTTTGTTCCAAGTTAGAATGTGGAGCAGCCATTTCTATGCCAGTGGTCCTTATAGCTGGGAAGTTTTCTCTCAGTCATAATGAGAAGTTGTGCTTAAAATAGGGGTGGTATTTAAAATAGTAGCATTAGTCCATATCTAAGAACATTAGGTAGTGTGATAGTCTTTAGTTACAATGTGATTTTTCTTTTTCCAAATAGTACAGCTTTGGTAACTGTAGAGATGACCTGGTAGTTAAGATTCACGGTACTGTGAATCTTCAAGGCTGAAGTCTGGATCCTAGCACCCGTATAGCAAACTTGACACCCCATGTAAGCCTTGTAATCCCAAACCTGAGTTAGTGAAACAGAGAAGGATCACAGGAGCTCCCTGTCTTCCAACCTTGTGAAGAAAACACCAGTCTCAGGTTCAAGAAGAGACCTTGCCTCAAAGGAGTATGCACAGTGTCAGGACACCTGGAACTTCCTCTGGTCTCTCTACGCATGTACTGGCACATCCATGTGCAAATACACTCAGACACATACACATACGAAATACATAAGCTAATACCCTTCTTTCCAAGTGCAGATTTGGATAATGTATTCTTTGAGATAAAGAAGATCCCACGGGGCTCGCTCACTGTCTATCAGACTCCAACCTTAAGTAAGGAAGAAAGATTTGGGTGGAGGGAGGTTAGGATGTTGTGAAGCTGCCTCTGCGTGCAAGCAAGCAGAGGGTGGGATCTATATGACTGTTATACGGGAAGACCTAGAAAGAGCCAACAGGATAGATTGCTGTTCCAAATTATATCTATGGGTTTTTAACTATGCAGTCATATGGTACATTGGTCTGACAGATGGAAGTGGAAATGAAACCTGTTGTTGCAGAGATGGGAACTTTGCATGTTTTATTGTAATCGGAGCATTTGAGGGTAAAATATGTTCCTGATGAGGAACCAGTCCCAATGATCCTAAATGGGCCATGGGGCTCTAATTCTGGATCCGTTCAGTACAGTTTATGTTTACAACATGGTATTTCACACCCTTGTGGTCTATCCTCCAAAATGTTTTATTACAGTCCTTAAGAAATGGAAAGCAATGTTTTATCATTTGCCTGCTGGGCCATCTCTGCTGTTATAGTTTCTTCTTAAGGAATGCTTTTATCGTCTGCCCTCTGTTTTGTAGTTCACCAGTATCACTTTCCCCTACTAAGGAAACAAGAGGCCTAACAAACAGACCACAAATCTCTTAGTGGCTGTTATCTGGCACGGCGACAGTTAAAAAGTCAACTCCAAAATGACCAAATAACTCTTTGTGAAAACTCCCTCTTCACAGATCATTGTTCAATAGTTTATAGCATGACTAAGAGCTGCCTGGTACATCACCATCTGGCTGTTCTTAGCCTGAGAGAGAACATTTGCCCTTCACCAAGGAAACACATGAAAAGATGAGACTGTGATAAACCTGAGCTCAGAAGCCGGCCCACCCAAAAGTGTGTGTTTTGTCTACATGACATAATCATTTAGGGTGGGTACCACACCCTAAATGTGGATGGTTTTAAGATTCAAATATTTCCTAAAGACCCACTCTGCTGAGCTAGAACAGTGTTTCTGGGTGTGATATCTGTAATTTCAACACATCGGAGGAGGCTGACGAAGAATGGATTAAGTTTGAAGCAAGTTTAAACTATGTAGCTAGTACTCGGTCACCTAATAAAATGTAGCAGCAAGTCACTGAGCCCCTGGCACCACAAGAAGCCCTGATGGACTCTACAATAAGCAGCTGAATTTCAGTAAACAGGCTCTGTTTTGATAGGAGGGATTAAGCAACTGGCAACCACTTTGGGTCCAAGAAGTGTTGAGAACGACTTGAAGATTCTGGAAGGAGGAAAGGAAATGGATGGAAAGAGGTGGCTGGAGACAAGAGCATACATTTAGCATAAACTCCATGATCTGTGTGATGTGCAGACACAACAGGTGGGCTGTTCCTTGTACAGAAACTTAGTGGAGCTGGGGGGATAGCTCAGTTGGTAAAGTGCTCTTCGTAAGGACATGCGTTCAGTTCTCATCCCAAAAAAAAATCTAGCCAAGTTGGTGAGACACTACCTCAAATTACATGGTGGAAAGTGACTGAGGAAGAAATTCAAAATTCATCGCCAACCTACAAACAGATGCACATATGTATGCATTCACAAATGCACACATACATACATACATACATACATACATACATACATACATACATACAGGGAAATGTGCAAACACATACAACATATCCAAAGGAAATATGTTAGTAAGGGAAAGTGAGAGACAAGATACCATCTTAGACTTCAACTGCACACCTTCATTTCATAGATAACATCTAATTCCCAGGAGGACAGCAATGTCCCCGGAAGAAAGTACAGGGTAAAAATAGGTGCTAAGACCAAGCACAGAAAGGCCCAGTGCCTGAGGCAACATGCGTTGCTCTATTAAAGGGGAAATCATCGAGTAACATTAATTAAAAAGAAGGCTCATTTTTCATGGTTTCCTGTAAGAAGAAAGTGTATAGTGATTTACTAATAAGCATATTGTGGTGATAATCATTTTTTGGGAGCATATGAATCCATCGTCACTGTCTGAATATGTCTTTGATTTTTTTCTCATACTAAAGATTAGGTCCTCTTATGTTCTGTGAGCTACACTCCTAACCCAGGTATTCCTTCGCCCATTCATGTTTATTTTGAAACAGGGTCAAACTTGTAATCCAAAGATTATTATATATCTTTGTGTTTGTGGTTTTTGTTTTCATTGTGATGAGGGTTTTTGTTGTTCATTTTTTTCCTTTTGTGGTTTTTAGAATCAAATCGAACTAAGTTTAAGACTCATCAAGGGCTGTACCCATGAGCTACAACCCCATCCGTTAGGGACAGTTTCTGAACTGAGAAAAATTCAGTGTCTATATAATTTCTCCATGTAACAGCCAATTGGTTCTATTGTTTTTATGCTTTGGAGAGCCTTTTCCACCTGCCCCCTACCCTGCCCTGAAATGTGATATATGTTCATATTTTGCTATCTTCTGCCTTCACCTTCTGAGTGCTCTACCACATTCAGTTTACACAGTTCTGGGCAGGCACTGTACCAGGCCCCTTCTGTGATTGTTAAGGATTTTACTACCTCCTAGGTTAGGGAGTGAGCCAAAGGCAAGCCCGCGCATGCGCATGCTTACAGTCTTCCTAAGAACCTTCACCAAACTCCACTTTTCCATGGACTATTTTGTGATGCCCTACCATCACATCACACAAGTCATACTTATAAATTAATAGAGTCTATTCTAAGACACCAGCCTTGCCTCCCAGGTTCAGCTTTATTCTGGTACCAGTTTTACCTTATTTTATGATTGTCAGGTAGGATTTTGAAAGGATTCACATGGCAGAAAACAAAAAACAAGGCCATTAGCGAGCCATATTTATAAGCTGTTGGAACTTGTCCATTCTGAACAATTTTCTACTAGAAAAGGCATCTGTCTGGAGACTGGTAATTTCTTCTCGCCCCGCTGGAATTTGTGGGCTGTGTTCTAAGACTCTTTTTCTGGCGACAAGGGTGGGAATTAGATTGTTTTCTGTCTGTCGCTGACACGGTAACAAGAGAATCCCACACTCTTTGGTATTCTTTCTGACAAGGACAAATTACGTTTGACAACACTCTTGAGTTCACGGAAAGGCCTTCCCAACATCAGCTCGCTCTGTCTCCATCTCATTCCTGAGCAGAATGAACAAGCATTGTCATTGTCACTTATGAATGAGGAGACTGACTCTGAGCACTCACAACAGAGTTTGAACTCCACCAAGGCAGCTTGCTTTCTGCCACATGTTCAGCATAATGAGGCACCGTGGCTGGGGGGTGGGGGTTGGGGGTGCAGGGACAGGACTTGTAAATTCACAAATGAATGGATGAATAATAATCAGTGAATCCAATCCACTCACCAAATGGAGAGTACGTCTGGTACTTCCAGTTACTTTTGAGTTTGACTTTCCAGTATTCTTAATATCTTGAGCCCAGTAAAATTTCTTCATTCTTAAGAGTTTCATACATGTATACAATAAGACATGATCATCATCCAATTTCCTTCTATCCACCCCAGCACATCTCCCTCACAACTTCATCTCCCCTGCCTTTTTTACATAAGTGCATGGGTCTGGGACCATTCACTAAAGACTGGAATTTTACCAGTGGATATAACCTCAAAAATAAATAAATAAATAAATAAATAAATAAATAAATAAATAAAGTCCTCCCCCTAGCAACTATGGACTGCCAAAGGATCCTCCATGTGGGGCATGGCTACAGGAATTCTGGTTGGCTTAATCTTTCGCAGGTCTTTTGTGGGAAACCACAGCTACTAAGTATTCACAAATGAGATCTCTATGGCAGAGTCCAGAGTACATTTCACAGTGTTCCTCCAAATTCCCCAGCTTATATTCTTTCCTTCTCTTCTTCTGAAGTGTTTCCTGAGCCCTGGGGTGTACATAGAGCCACCAGTACTCAAGCAAAGGGAAGCTGTAGTATATTGTAGGCTACAAGAAAAGGCAGAAGCAAGTGGACCACTGGGGACTCAAGACTTCATCACGTTCTCATCACTGGTGGAATTGATAACCTGTCACTTGCTGCACATCTCTGTGGATGGCTTTTTCTCTCCCTTTGATTGCTTTTGCTACTATGAAACCCCATTGTGCCCCCAAAAGAAGCAACTTAAGGACGTAAAGTTTATTTGTGGCTTACAGTTCAAGAGGATACAGTCTATCATGACAGAGAAGACATATTAGTAAGACCTGGGAATGACTGGTCATATTACATCCATAGTCGGAAAACAGAAGGTAGACAAGAAGTACAACCAGGCTAACAAACGTCAAGGCCCACTTTCAGTAGCCCATTTCCTCCAATGAAGCTCCACCTCCTGCAGATTCCATCACCTTGCAAAACAGCACCCACAACTGGGGACCACATGAGCTCAGAAAGGATATTTCACATTCAAGCCATGACATTTGTAAATATCAAGAAATAGCATGCATTTCATTTTATGTAACAAAATTACAGCTTATTTTCCATTGTCTTAAATTGCCCAGCTAGGAAGTAGATATATAATAACAAACATCTCCAACACATTCACAGAGGCTAGTCTTATAAAAATTACTATATTAATGGACCAGGATCTCGCAGGAACCTAGCACAGTCACCATGGATATTGGAGGAAGCTCAAACTAAGGAACTAATCACCTGGAGTGAGCACAGTAGGAGGGCTAACCAGATGCTACAAATATGGAGGCATGAGATGGAATTTGGAGGGGGAAGCTAAAGATCAGGCAGCCTGTCCCAGCCATCTTTGGCTGAGAGACGTTGCCCTGGAAACCAGAGCAGGTGATGCAAACCAGTAACTCTTCTCAGCCCCCATCTTTGCTATGCCCCGACTAATGGACTTGACTTGACTTCAAAGGCATAAAACCCTGGGCACTACCCATTGGGTTTGAAGGACAGCTGGAAATACCTCGCAACACAGAAAAATGAAATATGTCTGAAAGCACCATGCAACTCGCTTCATGGGACAGAGCCTAAGAAGGAGGGTTTTTCTCAATCCCAATCTCAAATCTGGGAAAAACCTTATAGAGCTATTAAAATTAAGCTACATGTGCTGAGATAGTTAATCATTTTTTTCCTTCAGCAGAATTAATAAACTCATGCAAGATCCACACTGTCCTGGAAAAATCCAGGCTGAGCGATCACTTACAAAGCCAATTGGCTATGCACATCAGGATCTCAGTGATTATGTAATTATGTTTAGGATTATGCTTGATTGTGTAACTGATATTTAGTGATTAACTCTTAGGGACATTATCTGACTCAAGGTATAGAGGATGTGATATAATAATTACGTTTAAATTATATCTGCCTGCCTCCATTGTCATTTTTCCCTAATAGAGTAGAAAATAAGATGTTAAGTACAAGAGAGAGTAACCGGAAACATAAAAATTGGCAAAAATAAAAAGTACAACAGAAATAAGAAGTCAGCAAAAAATAAAAAATAAAGCATGTTGGGGAGGGGAGAGAGGCCTTTTCAACAGCCTTTATAAAATGGAATTATTTTATTTTGCCACGGCAATGCTCATAAAAATGACTTTTCCCTTCCAGCTGCAGAAGCAGCAGCTCAAGAGGAAATGGACCAGATCTCAGATTGGGGGGTTAACTGGAAGAAAAATGGCGAGGCTGCATTTTGCACACAAGTGTGCACATGCATACACAGGCACACACACGAAACTGCAACCTTGTGCTTCGGAACAAGCACATTATTCATCTGCAGCGGAATGATGGGGGAAATCTATCATTTTGGGATTTCATTCTCAGGGCCTAGGTTCAATGACAATCTAGTTTGAGTTTTAGCCAAATGGCATTTTCATTAATGCAAAATGGGCACTTTTGAAGCCAGCCTTGTTAACTGGATACTCACACGGCGGGGCAGGGCGGGGCAGGGGGGGGAGAGAAAAGGAAAGAATTACAATGCCATTCATGCACCTGTGAGCCGCACCAGGGTTTGTACTTTTCATGATTCAGTAAGAGCAGCTGAATACAAAGCCTGAATACAAAGAATTTACAGGTACTGCCATTTTTTAAAAAAAAAAAAAAAAAAAAAAAAACAATCCTTTCAGAATGGGAGGAAAATCAATAGCTACCAGACTGACTGAGATGACTTCAGATCACACAACCATAGAGGTCTCATGCAATTCATAAGGTGAGGGCCAGATGTATATGAAAGCCAGACACTGCTCCCAGCATCTTACACATATGCCACATATTACATCAGTCGTACAGGATATGGATCTCTATGACCCCATTTTATAGATGAGGAGACTAAGGTGGAATGAGGTTGCAGCTGGGTCAAGGTGGCAGACAGGGGACTAAAATCCTTGCCACCTAGTGCCTAAGCCACCTCCTTGAACACTGTGCTTATTTTTTCTTATTTACTTATTCATTCATTCATTCATTCATTCATTCATTTTGTGTGAATGGGTGGCATAGATGCACATGTGAGAATGTGGTCAAATAGTCTATCACCTATATGCAGGAAGCCAGAAGAAGTTATGGGCTGTTTTCTATCTCTTGGCTGTAGTCTACAGACATAAAGGTGTCTCACTGAAACTGGAGTCAGGCTGGCAGTCAACAGGTCCGAGCAATTCTCTTATTTCCCTACACCCCCCCCCCCCCCAGAGCACTGGCTTTTAACAAGGGTTACTGTAACTAGCATAACAGTTGCACCTAGCTTTTGTGTAGATTATTGAGATTTGAACTCATGTCTTCGTGCTTGTGCTGCGAGCATTCTTACCCACTGTGATACCTTCCAAATCCCACTGTACTTCTTAAACACATGAACAAACTCAAACATGGAAATGAAGTCAGCTTAGAAACCCAATAGCAAACAGACGCACTCCTGGTTTTCCAGCTGAGGATGAGATGCAAAACTGCAAAGTTCACACCCAGCATAAAGAAAACATTAAACTTTTAACATTAATTGCTCCTGAACATTTGTGAGTGCCCGAAATCCCGACATAAAAGCTTTAATTTCTATGCAAAACAGATAGGATGATTGAGTTATAATTAAAATGGTAATTATACCCTTAATGCTCCATATTTGACTTTTCCAAAAAAAAAAAAATGTTATGCTCCAAGAAAAGCTATTTAAAGATCAGAGGGAAAATGTTTGAAAAATGAATGTATTCAAGACATTTTAAATCTTTTAAAATCCAGTTATTGATTTTTACATGCTTTCAAGTGCAGTCTAAAACATTTTCTTCATTTATTTTGGTCGATGGAAATAATAAAAAATCATTGGAATGTGAAAAGCTTAAACGAAGGCAATATTCTAGAGGTTGATATTTAATGTGATAAATATTTGAAATGTTGGGACATAGAGGGAGTTGTCTCCACTTGTGGTGGCGTGGCAACCAAGTCCCTGGAAACCCCACTCACCGGGGAAGTCGCCGGGGAAGACGAGGTTGGCACTAAGTTACCTGGGGCAGCTACTTCTCTGGCTTCAGAGCGTCCACTATGAGCTTGGACACTGCAGATATGACATTTCCTTTGATCCTTCATTGACTGTTTAGAATTAAAAAAAGAACACCTAAAGCTATAAATCAAATGTCAGGTGCAGCAGTCTAGTGGAACCATATCAATATTTCATGATGTATAGCTTGCTGGGAGACTTGAGAAACGCCAGCCTTGGGGCAGGGAAGTGTGTGGGGGGGGGGATGAATGGGGTAGCTGAGGGGGAGAGGGGGAGGGGAGAGGGAGGGAAGGACAGCATAGTGGGGCTGAGAAAAGAGTTAAAGACCACACCACTGGCCACATGCTCAGCACCTGCTCAGCTCTATAGAGCACCCCAGGCTGAGGTGAGCTGCAGTCAGTGAGTTGGTAGGAACAGCCCCCTACAGATTCTCTCCATATCATTCCATATCATTGGAACATGTTCTGCCCCTGGCTAGACTTCATTCACTAAACTCTCCCTGGCTTCTCTCTTTGAGCCCCTCGCCCCTTGGAAAAGTGACCGATTCAAATTGTTTCTGGCTTCCTTGCCTTTACAAGATCCTAGAAAGAAAGAGAAGGGGTGCTTCAGGCTCAAAAAAGGGATACCTAACCAAAGCCTTTCTTTTTGTTTTTCTTTTTAAAATATTTCTTTTACTGGAAACTGTCTTTCATGATTTTATGCACGTATATAGATATATAGTGTATTTTAACATCCAAGGGACAGGATCTCATTGGGTATCCTGGGCAGGCTTGAACTTGTATAGAACCAGACTAGCCTTGAATTCACTTGCTTCTGCCACAGTCTCTCGAGTGCTGGGATTCTAGCTGTGTGCCACCATACCCTGTGTCTTCCTGGAGGCTCTGAGGGGTGATGAGGACACATAAGAGCAGTGACAATACAGTTTAAGAAAATCGACTTGTCTACAAAGTCTGTTTCCTTCCTCTTTTGTCTTTAGTGGATATCTCTCCATATGGTTTTTTGCTTTTTGTTTTTTGGGTTTTGGGAGGGAGGGGGTTGTTTGTTTTATTTTGGGTTTTTTTGGTTGGTTGGTTGGTTGGTTTGGGATTTTTATGTCTTTTTTGTTTGTTTTGCTTTTTTGCTTTTTGGGTTTTGAGGACATATACACTGTAGCTGTCCTCAGGCACACCAAAAGCAGGCATCTGATCCCATTACAGATGACTATGAGCCACCATGTGGTTGCTGGGAATTGAACTCAGGACCTCTGGAAAGAACAGTCAGTGCTCTTAACCGCTGAGCCATCTCTCCAGTCCTTTTTGATGTCTTAAGATAGTCTCATGTAGTTTAGGCTACCGTTAAACTCAATATGTAGTTAAGGATGATCTTGAACCCCCAACCCTCTTGTCTCTACCTCTCAAGTGCTGGAATAACCGGTGTTCACCACACCCAGCCTTCTCTCTACCTTTCTAATCATTAAGATCAAATGACTCCTAGAATATCCTGTGCCGGTGGTAAATTGTTCAAAAGCAAGAGCGGTCCTCAAGCTTACCCTCCAACGAAGACAAGACCAGGCAGGGTCCTCTAAGAAAATGTTGTTTCTTAGACACATGCTCAACTCTCTTCCTATCCTGGAGCGTGTCTCTGATGTTTCACTTCGTGTTTGTGGTTTGATGGAGGTGTCCCCAGAGGGACCTTTCTTGTCTGGGTGTGGCAGATCCACTTCACTTCTGGAGAAGAGTTCTCTAAAGTCCATGCCATCCACAGCTGTAGTTTCAGACACCATGGTAAGATTTTTTTTTTTTGATAATTATTTTTTTTATTATTTTCTTTATTTACATTTCAAATGCTATCCCGAAAGTTTCCTATACCCTTCCCCCCACCTCTGCTCCCCTACCTACCCATTCCCACTACTTGGCCCTGGCCTTCCCCTGTGCTGGGTCATATAAAGTTTGCAAGACCAAGGGGCCTCTCTTCCCAATGATGGCCGA